>NW_027257650.1:0-43141 GCF_043159975.1 Macaca nemestrina | reverse complement strand
TCTGGAACTTGAGGATTACGAGCAGCCTTTGGTTTCTGAGGCACCCGAGAGTGGGGACTCCAACTCCCCAAGTCTAGGAAGGCCTCAGCGATAAGGAAAACTGATCAAAAAGTCATCCCTGCCGGCCCCCTGCCATGGGCTACCCCCTGCCGGCCCTCAGCCACGTGCTTGCAGATCTCACTTCCTCTCTGTCCCGCAAAGCCTGACTCCTGATTCCAGCCCTGCCGCTTACTGGGATGTGGCCATGGACGTCAACTGCACCTGTAAGGAGAGAAGCCTGTCAGGATACAGGATCCTGGCCATCCTGGCAGCTCTCAAGCTGATACTGTAACTTTGTAGTGAGTTACTTAATGCAAAGGTTTAACTTTGAAAAATTTAGATGTGTGTATTCTAACGGAAATTCTGAATGTAGAACACAGGCCACACCCTCACACAGATGTTGTCTGGCCAGCACTCTTTTGTCTTTTCAATAGACGTTTTTAAAAGCAGTTTTTGGTTCATAGCAAAATCAAGAGGAAAGTACAGAGAGTCCTCACCTATCTCCTTTCCCAGCACAGGCACAGCCTCCATCATTCTCCTGCCCTCATGAGACCAGCATGTCTGTATGACGACAGACCCGCATCAACACGGAACCACCACCCACAGTCCACAGCTCACACGAGGACTCGGCCTGCTGCTGCTCACTCTGTGGGTTTCACAGACGTGGAACGGCATGGATCCCCCATGAAAGCCCCACCTGGAGTTGTTTCCCACCTTCCATATCCCCTATGCTCCTACCATTCATTTCTCCCTTCCCCAACCCCTGGCAGCCACTGATTGTTTGACTGTCTCCACAGCTTTGCCTTTTCCAGACTGTGCTGTGGTTGGACTCAGACAGCAGGCAGCCTTTCCAGATTGGAGTTTCACTTAGCAACATGCGCTTAAGATCCTTCCTTGTCTTCATGGCTTAGGGGTCCAGTTCTTTTTAGCGCTGAATAATATCCCAGTATCTGACATACCACAGTTTATCCATTCACCTGCTGAAGGGCATCTTGGTTGCTTTCTAGTTTTGGCAATTATAAAGCTGCTGTCAACGTCTGTGTGCACATTTCCGCATGGAAGTAACTTTCAGCTCCTCCGAGTAAACGTCCAGGACTGTGATTGCTCCTGTGGTCGGAGAGCTTAGTTCCACGGAAAACCGCCACGCTGCCTCCTACAGCAGCTGCCCCACTTCCTCCAGTGATGAGTGAGGGTCCTGATGCCTACACACCCACCAGCACGCGGCGGTGTCGGAGTTCGGGTTTTGGCCAGGCCGATGGGTGCACAGTAACGCCTCGCCCTATGACATAAGACGCGGGCCATGTTTCCACGTGTAGATTTGCCATCTGTGTATCTTCTTTGTTGGGGTATCTGTCCAGGTCTTTGGTCCATTTTTAATCAGGTTGTTCATTTTCTTGTTGAGTTTTGAGAGTTCCTTGCACGGTTTGGATAACAGCCTTTCTCAGATGAGTCTTTTACAGATGCGTTCTCCCCGTCTGTGGCCTGCCCTCTCATGCTCCTGAGACACTATGTTTTTTAGTTTGAAAAACACTTTAGACAGAAGATGGACCTCCCAGCCCACCACTGTTCTCAGTTTGGCCGTGGTCACCACCCTCCCAGCCCTGGTTCCCACCTTTCCACCATCTGCTGGTCCTATGGGTGTCAACCCATACTGAGTCCCTAACATATCTCCAATGATGGCAACGTCAAAGCAGGCCGTTTGCAGGTAGAAAGGAGCTGATGGAGGCCGGAGCAGAGTGTGAAGGCCAGCGGATTCATCCCTCGGGGACCGGCAGGCCTCTCAGATATCCCCCTGGGTCACATCCCAAATGAAGTACCTGCTTTGGCCGTGGGCAGGAAGCAGGACCTGGCCCAGATCTCAGCATATTTGACCTGGCACGGCATTTACAGGTGAGCCTCCATAACCGGAAACTCGACTCTCTGGGGAGAATGCATTTTCATTATCAAGGCTTTTAGGCTTTTAATTAAGAAACCAAAGAGCAGTGACTGGAGTGAGGATGCAGGGACTCTGGGTGACCCACACGCTCGTTTCCACCTGGCACGAAGGACCCTGGAGTGAGGGTACAGTGCCTGCTCTGAGTCACCAGCACACTCATCATTTCTACATAAAGAACCCTGTGAGTCTGTCCCAGGACTTTTTAGCCTAGACCTAAAAATTCACAGCTTTGGAAACCTTCATCATTTTAGGAACCTGACAGGTGGGCCAGGGGGATCTCACAGAGTGAGGTGCTGTCTATGGGGTCAGCAAAATGCAGCTGGGGCTTCCCGCAAGCACTTCAGGGAGGCCGTGCACTGGCCCTAGGCTGGTTCCGCCTCCTATCCTCGGTTCTCATGCCCAGCCGTGAGGGGAGCCCCCCGCTTCAGGAGCGGTCCCTGGCTCCAGGCCCTAACGTCCATGTCCAGGCCCCTGGTAGGGCAGCTTCTACCCCAGGGAGGCTGGAACTGGAGACAGCCTGGAGCTCTAGGCAATCCTGGCAACCACATGCTTCCCGAAGTGGCTGCAGACAAACTCCTGCTTCCAAAACCTGGCACGGTCTGTGTGAGGCCTGGAACGCGGGAGGCGCGATTACCCTCTCATGGTTATCAAGTCAAGTCATAGTCTCTTAGACCTATGTGTGACTGGAAGTATACACATTATGGAAGTGTATATAAATGTGAATACAGACACGCTTATTTTCCTTTTATATACCTTACATATATGTGTATACGTGCATATGTATAAAACATGGAAGAAAAAACCATACTTAAGATTTCAAATCTCAGTCACAAAGATCTCAGAAGCAAATTATTATTCTTAAATTCTAAACAAAGATGTAACATTTTACATTCTTACAAACAAAACGTTCTCTATTAGCATTTTATTTTAAAAACTAAGAATGCATTGCACTCTCTCAATTTCGATTTTTAACTCAGCTCACAAAGGCCCCTGTACAAAGGCCTCTGTACCTCGGCAAGAATGGCGGTGGTCACACCTGTGGCCATTTATCCTCTCGACATCTAGCTCCTCTTCCTGAGGCAACAGCACCTCTGAAGTCACAGCCTGGCCTCCCAACTCTCCCCCGTCCCGGGCTTCTTGGCATTTTGCTCTGCTGCACACACCTCAGCAAATACTGCTGATTAGCCAGAATCACCCAGAAATCTCTTAACCTTGATTCTGGCTGCTTTTGTAATTTGTAATATCTGTACTTCTGGTGTGATTTGAGAAACAACAAATTTTAAAATTAGAGAAGATGTGGTTTTTATTCTCTCCTTTCTGCTTGCAACCTTGAAAATTCAAGTAGCAGCAAGGGTTTGTTGAAAGTAACTTCCACCAAATAGAACCTATTACAAAGGTACTACAGAGTGTCAAATAACCACATAGATGTAAAATAGACATGCAGACACAGATATAAAATCCAATGGTTAAACCAAATTGAGAAATGCTTGCCAGTTTGATAGGACTTCTAAAACTTGACATAAATGTTGGCTGAGGGATACAAGATGTTATGAGATGAGTGAGATGCTTGGCCTAGAACCACAGGCTCTCTCCTCTTTACAGCAGAAAATCCATAAGGAAGTCAAATCTGAAAGAACCAGGTACCGTTGAATGGCATACTCAGCCATCCTTCCCCATTCCTGGGCCAGCTGCGGTGAGTGCAGCCAGTCGTTCACCAACATCCATCATCCATCCTCCAGGCCATGGCTACAATTTACTTCCAGGCTCCCTGTCATTATGTAGATTAGGTAAATCACTGCCACTCTCACCTTAAGCCTCCCCGCCAGCATGGTAATCATCCATTCCCAACCACGGCAAGGACAGCCGTGACCCTGGGAACGCAGAGCAGGGGTCGGGAAGAAACCTGGATCCCTGAATACCTCATGGAGCAGTCACCAGCCTGGAACATCCTCCTTGATGGGTTTGCAAGAGAGAACTCCTTGGTTCCTCAAGCTACAATACTGCAGTCTCAGGTCACAGCATCGTTACCTACCCTCGTCAGGAACCGTTCATGCTCATCAAGACATGAGAACAAAACTGCATTGGCACAGTCACACTCGACGCAGACCACCTGCTGCTCACATTCATCGTATTAACACCTAAAAGCCACCGTGGTGGATATGCTGGATGTGGACACTCGGCGGCTTTTTGCTGGAGACACGCTTTGTGCATTTATCGCACGACCATCTTGGCGTCAGGAGGGGCTGTGCAGGTGGCAGCTGTGCACGTCACAGGGAGTCTCACTCGCTGGACTCTCAGCCAGCTCCCACTATCAGTGCCCGCAGAGTCCTCTCCTCCAGGAGCACGTGCTTGGACGCCACAGTGGCCTGTGGATCCACACAACAGCACTGTGTGCCCCAGGAGCTTAGAAAGTACCACTGCATCAATGCCTCCACAGGTGAGGCCGGGGGCAGAAGCCAACCTCAAGCAGTTACGGTCCTCCGTGGGGCTGGCGTCCAGGCAGGAAGGTGGCTCAGCGGCTCTCCTCTCACTGTGAAACTTCCTAGGTCCCCACATGAACAGAACCCTAAATAACACGCAACAAACAACAGGAACGAGAATACGACCAGCAGCTTCCGAGATGAGCAAGCTGGACTGATCATGAGACACCTGACGGTGATGGTGCCAGAGCCCCTCCCAGTAACCTGTGAGGACAGCGCTGCCAGCATCTCCCTAAAACCAGCCCAAGTCAAGTTAGACTTGAGGCTTTCCAGGAGTGGGTAGATCCATTCAATCCCACAGTCTGAACCTTCCAGGCCGTGTCTCATGGCCCTCATCTCACATATGGGAACCCGGACGCTGCACCATAAACGCAGCCCCAAGCCCTCGTTCCTTCTTCAACACCACACACCAGCACAGTGAACACTTAGGATCTGGGCATTCACATAAAATACTGCTTAACTAAAACTTCTGATTTAGAACATGTTTAATTCCTACTCACAGAGCTCAAAGTGTTCTGTCCTAGGAGGCGGTAGCTGTAACTAAGCATGAGAGAAGGGATCAGAGTGGTGCCAAGTATTAAATATTCCTCTAAATCTATTCACCAGGTTGCCATGCTATTGTCACCTGCTTCATTTTCTGTCCTTAAAAGACAAAATAGTTACTTTTCAAAATAGACAACCTGTTTTACTGATGCTTAGCTATAAAGTAGCGAGCTACGTATCCAAAAGGGAGATATGGGAAAACAGAAAATGTTCACAAGCGATCGGGGTTGGGGGGCAGTTGCAGCAGCACCTGGCTCTGTTGCGCTGTGAGCCAGCCACGTGGGCTGGACAGCTCACTTAGCCACTGAAATTACATCATCTAAGATTTTGTTTCAGTTACTTGGATAAATTCTCCCTCTTGCTATGAAGAGTAAGGTTTGAGGGGTTTTTTTGTGTTTTTTTTTTTTTTTTGACTTGGAGTCTCGCTATGTCACCCAGGCCGGAGTGCAGTATTACAATCATGGCTCATCGCGGCCTTGACCTTCTGCCTCAAGCAATCCTCCCGCCTCAGCCTTCCAAGCAGCTGGGACCCAAAGGCGAGTTTGATTTCTTTGCTAACGAATTCCTAATTCACCTCGCAGTGGGCCCTGTCAAGGCCATATGCCCGGACATCCACCTTGCCGACCGTCCATGTGGTCTCTAAGGTGGATGCCCTCCGGTTGCCTGGGCTCTGCACGCGATACTGAGTCTCCAAGTCTGCCGCTGTATAAGGGACTGACAGCCCCAAGCGTCTCGACGCGCCACCTTGAGCCGGGCTTTATTCCACAGGGCGACTCTGCTTCCCGTGATGAGATGCAGCACGTGAGCACAGATCAAAGGGTATCAGCAACTAACCCATTCCCCTGGTACTAAGCAGAGGACCAAGAGTTTAGTTCCTTACTTATTTGCTACGGGCTTGATTCAAAACAGCTTTCTGGAATCCTGGGGACAGACACCTCTAACTGGTGAGAATTCTGGCTTTAGTAACGGAAGGATCACCTAAAGCCCATTTTGTAACTGCTGTTCTCATCAGAATTTGAGGCCAAAGGGAAAAATAAAAGGGGGGCTAAGATCGTGACACCCCAGTTTGCACAAGGCCAACCAGCCTGCTTGAGGGGGTAAAAGGAATAGGATTTTTAAACTGCTGAGTTTTAAAAACGTGGCTGTAGGCTGGGCGCACTGGCTCACGTCTATAAGCCCAGCACTTTGGGAGGCCGAGGTGGGAGGATTGCTTGAGGCCAGGAGTTCAAGACTGGCTTGAGTAACACAGCAATACCCTATCTCTTTAAAAAGAAAAAAAAAAGTTATTAAAATAGTAATAAAAAGGTTAATACAATAAATTACTATGTCAACATGGCACCCCCTGCTGTCAGACGAGGTGCAATCTCTGTGGCTGTGAGGTCCGGAGAGAAATGTAACCGGCATCATAGGGAAGGTGGACCCCAAAGCCCCACAACATTACTCCTGTACAGTGTGTTAACCAGCATGAAGTCTCCTCCACAATCAGAAGCCTGGTTTAGAGGAACGCTGCCCACTGGACCTGGGTGGACTCCAGATGCCGGTCGACCAGACAGCCCCACCCTGGGACCCTGCCGGCAGCCCCGACTGGACAGAATGGCCTCATGAGTGTCCTTTCCTGCCACAGGCTGCAGACCCTGAGCCAGTCCTGGCTGTGACTGATGCTGCGCATAAACGTCTGCGCCCAACAGCTCACCTTTGTACATGACACGCCCAGTCCACCTCATTTCAAATGTTACACTTGCCCCAAGGCGAACATGGATGTTACAGGTTAACTCACTGCATGTGTGCTAGACTTTCCCTGTAAGTGTTCAGACATTGTACGAACCGGATGAACAAACCCCACTTTCCCTGTAAACGTTCAGACATTCCTTGAGCCCGATGAACACACACAGCCAACAAACCCCGGAACGTGTAATGCCGCGGCCTCCTCCCCTCCTGAGGGGCGTGTGCTTACAGCTCCCCCAAGACCACATTTCCCAAAGCACAGAGTGTTACTCTGAAAATAAAACCTCCTTTTTCCTTCCTCTGTACATCTCGTGGTCGTGTTAACAACTATTGCTACAAATGCAGAGAAACGGGGTATTATCCGTGCTGGTCACCGAATTCCTAGCACCAAAGCTTCAAGGCCCCCCAGTCTGAAGGAAGCTTCTATCACCCTAAAGCCAACTCTGGAGACGAAGGCCAAGCTGGGGAAAGGCTGTGTCTCTGCAAATCCACGCCACGGGGCCCTCTGCAGTTGTGTGTAAGGAACTCTTGGTCTGTCCTGGGGTTTGGGGAAATCAGGATGCAAGCAGATACCGTACGCTCTTCCACGGGACCGTGAAGTCTGCGGAACCTCAGAGGAACACGGAGACAAACGGTGGCACGATTCTCACAGGCCGAGCCTCGATGGGCGCCCGTGTCAAGAACACAGACACGCCGGGAGGGGCAGCCGATGCAGGCAACGCCTGCAACTCCAGCAAGCAACAGCGTCTGAGTGTGGGGGTCTCTGGCCAGGCTCCACCACAACTGCCATATTCTGTGACAAAATTTTAAAAATAGGTTTTAACTAGTTATAACTCTAACTTGTTTTACACATAAACAGAACACAGGGTACCAACAGGCTCCAAAATACTTTGCCTAGAACCAAGTCTAGAATGCAGATGGATGCTGCTCCGAGTGTGAGGAGTCCCCTTGTAGTGCCATAAATCCTAGATCTAGGTGACTAAGCGCTCTTCCTAAACCAGACGGCACCATGAGGCTCTGAGGGCACCCTCTGTCCCCAGGCCAGTCCATCAGGCCCTGCAGAAGCTTCTAGAGTAAGAGCCTGTGGATTTGTATTGGACGGATGTAAACCAGGCAAAGTCACAGGGGCTCGTCCTGGAAGCCTATCCATTTACCCACTCATGCCGTGGAGAGCCCTGCCCCCAACTCCACACCCGCAATCACGCTCAACCACAAGAACTGGCTTCTAGGCCCTCAAGCTACTCCCTCTCGACCCCGGACAGACGCTTCTCAAACCATGAGACCCAGAGTAGTCTTAACAGGTGGTCCCAGCAGAACTGGCCACTGCATGAATTGATATTTTGTGTGTGGGAGGGTGGTTGTTCTTCTGTCACTCAGGCACAGTGCACCATAAGTACAGTGGTGCTATCATGGTTCACTGCAGCCTCAACCTGCCAGGCTTGGGTCATCCTCCAGCCTTAGCTTCCCGAGTAGCTGGGACCACAGGTGTACATCACCTGTCCTATTTAATTTTTTGTAGAGTCAGGGTCTTGCTATGTTGCCCAGGCTGGTCTTGAATTCCTGGGCTCAAAAGTGAACTGCCCAACTCAGCCTCCCAAGGTGCTGGGATGACAGGTGTGAGCCACTATGCCCAGCCTAGAATTGGTTTTTCTTAAACCTGAGTTTGACACATGAACCCCACTTACATAGATATCAGCACACTCTCACAGCTCGAGAGTTTTCCTGAATCTCGATTCTGTCCGTTCAAGGTCAATATCTAAGAAAGGGTCAGAACTGACCCTCCCTCCGTGAAGCCTAAGGGCAAATGCAGCAGCATCTCAGTGTATGAGGAGACAAAGTAAGAAGGGTGGAAAATACACACTGAAATTCTAGTGCTAGAATCATAATCACCAACACTTTAAGAGGGAATCTGCTTTCCAAAATATGTAGCTGCTGGATTAACTTCAAAGTCACCAGATTCCACAGGCAGTAGCTCACAGGGGCACAGCTTTCTAAGGCCGCACAGCCCGGGACAGCGTAACAGCCTCAGGGCAAAGCAAACTAAACAAAGGCTTGGTTCTCTCAAGGACGAAGGTGCTCAAGTGTTTCCAAATATTCTTCTTCTTCTAAGTAAGTTAGATGCCTCCTACAACACTGTTTAGAGTGCCAGTGTGTTCAGAAACATGAAGTTGAAAATACATCTCAGGACCCCAAAATCACTACGCTAAAGGGACATCAAGGTGAGGAAGAGCTTAGAGCAAACCTGCCTCCCATGCTCTTCCTAACAGAGACAGCTACTGGGGGTGGAGGGAAAAGCCACGTACCTCCCTCACAACCGATCCACAAGGAAATTCCTCATGGACAGAGGACAGAACTCAAAGTCACCATCTGCACACGGAGATAAATGCGGATCTGACTGCTTCCTCTGGAAAGATGCACCAGAAATGCATTTGTCTGATCTACCTGTGACCTGGAAATCCCTCCCCGCTTCGAGCCGTCCATCCTTTCTAGACTGAACCAACGTACGTCTCACATGTATTGATGTCTCACGTCTCCCTAAAATGTGTAAGACCAAGTTGTGCCCCAAACACCTTGGACACATGTCCAGGACCTCCTGAAGCTGCCGCAGTGTGTCCTCAACCCCTCCTAAGGCTGTGTCTATAACCTTGGGAAAATGAACTCTCTATGGATCAAGGACTGTCGCAGAGATCCTTCTGGTTTACAGGAAGCATTCTCTCCTGCGAGTATATCAATGAAATCATGTGGAATTACAAAATGCCACTTTAGTAAAAGCCAAAGGAATTAGGGTTCTATGTGCTTCAAAAAAAAAAAAAAAGTAACGTTCTATTTGTCAATGGACCATGAAGCCCACACCCCCTTTTGCAGTGAAGATGTCAAATGGGACGAGAGGCCCCTCCTGCGGATGCTACCCTCTGACCCCACTTCCCAGAGTCCAGTTTCCTGCTGCTCAGGGAACAGCAACCCCAGCTTCACGGGGCTCAGGCCTCCAAACCCAACTCCCACCCATGCTGGAGAATCACCCCAGGGACTAGCTAAGTGGCAGGTGCAACTCTCACCTCACCCCCTTAAAGGGGAAAAGGCACCTTCCCGCTCCTCTTCCTGCTGGTGGGAACAGGGGCAGGAGCTGGAGGGTCAGGAGTCGGGCGGCAGAACCGAAGCAGCCTGGGTCCCTGCTAGTCAGAGTTGGCAAATGCCAACCATCCCCGACATTCACTTTGCAAATAAATCCTTCTCTTTTGTCAGGTCCCTGGTTATAAGTTTGCACCCATAACTTAAAAAGAAAAAAAAAAAACTCAGATAAAAAATCGGTGTTTGGCTGACAATATTTCAATTATCTTGGGGCCTTGGGTCAAATGATGGCAAAACAGGAAACTGAACGCTGTTATTCAGGAAACTACCTTCCAGCGCCGTCTACCCTCCCAGGCTGTCACCTTATGGTTGTTTGTCTGCTAGATGATTAACAAAACTCTTCTGAAAACCTAGGTGTACAGAACAGACAAGAAGTCAGCTCGGGTTGAGGGGAAGCAGGATAAGACCCCCTTCCCCGCAGGATGGTGGAAGAGGAGGAACCTTCAGCACCTGGGTTTTCAGGATGCTGGATCTCTGAGAGCATCTCTCACAGCTCAAGTACAGCCAGACCCTCCTCTGACACAGCCTGTTCAGGCGAAGGTGGGCACCTGCCCTAGAGACCCACAGCCCTGTGCGGGGCTCAGCTGGAGCTGAACTTGCCTCCCTTGGTAAGAGTCAGGGCCAGGGGTGGGGAGAGGAGAGAAGCAGCAGGCCTGAGGGCCACTGTGGAAACTCCATGCCACGCTAACTCTCGTCTGATGTGCTCCGGCCAAAGCCACGCTTCTCGGAGGGAGTTTCCCTTCACACATCCGGAAATCATCAACATCTAGTCTCCCCACAGAACAGATCCTTCCCCAGGAGGCAGACGCTTGGCTGTAACACGGGGTAATGAGGGGCGCGCCTTCGTGCCCACTCTGTAGTGTTTCCTGTTACCTATTTTACCTTAAGCTACAAATGATTCCCGTTTACACGGGACACAGTGACACAGACAGCAAAACACATGAGATTCAGTGTGATCCCACACCCGTCACTGCTGACCTCAAGTGCTTTGTTCGTTTTGCTTCTAGAGTTTGTATTCTCTCCCCGGGTTCCAGGCCTGTGGATTCAACCAACCATAGATCAACATATTTTTTAATGTGTTTGTACTAAGCATTCAGACTTTATTATTCATTAAACAACTACTCGCATGGTATGTCCATGGTATAGCTGTTACGAGCAACCCTGACATGACTGTCTGCAGGAGGATGTGCATATGTCATATGCAAACACGATGCCATTTTATTGCAGGGACCTCAACGCCCAAAGACCTTGGATTCCATAGGCAGTCCTGCAGCCCACCCCCATGGGCACTGTGGAATGGCTATAATAGAAAATATGGAGGTTTTAAACAGTTATGTACTAAATCTAATCTTTTGTTAAGAAATTAATGTGTATCACTTGTATTATTTGGAAGTCCTTCCTGGCCCAGAGACTTGACATGTTCTTATCTTTTTGTCCACGGATCTAGCCATTCCAGTAAGCTTGTTGAACACAAATCAATTTTACAATTAAATTCTTACAAGAATCACACTCAATCTGTAAGCTGCTTTGGTTTTTAAAGTGAAATAACCAATAGTTTTGCCAACCTGCTATATCATAGAATAACAGGATAAAGCAGCCCCATGGCATGCAAAAACATGGGGTTTCAAAGCTAACCAGTATAAAACACGTTACAAATCCCTAAATATGAAAACGTTTTACACCAAAACAGATATTCCAGAAAAAAAACAGGATGTTCAAAAAAGCCCTTTGCAGAAAAGCACTTTCCCCTTCATTTTTCACACGGTTTCCTGAAGCTTGTGTTTGGTGATGACCATGAACCAGAAGTAGCGTCCGCTGCAACTACTGTTACAGCAACACAGAATATTAAGGCAAAAAAAAAAAAAAAAAAAAAAAGGCCGCGCGCGGTGGCTCAAGCCTGTAATCCCAGCACTTTGGGGGGCCACGACGGGCGGATCACGAGGTCAGGAGATCGAGACCATCCTGGCTAACACGGTGAAACCCCATCTCTACTAAAAAAAAAAAAAAAAAAAAAAAAAAAAAACCTAACCGGGCGAGGTGGCGGGCGCCTGTAGTCCCAGCTACTCGGGAGGCTGAGGCAGGAGAATGGCGTAAACCCAGGAGGCGGAGCTTGCAGTGAGCTGAGATCCGGCCACTGCACCCCAGCCTGGGCGACAGAGCGAGACTCCCTCTCAAAAAAAAAAAAAAAAAAAAAGGACACAGCATATTTCCTACTGATGAGAACAGGTAGAGTGTTATAAAATGAGTGTGTCCTAAAGTCAACAATGTTCAAATTCTAGGTCTCCCACAGACACTAGACGGTAACCGCCAAAGCTTATGTACCTGGCAACGTTCAAGGAGACCAAGTTCAGAGCTGTCACAATGCAGCACCATCCTCACGCGATTATCTCAGGCAGGTTTGAGGGCAAGTGCCCCCGTCACAGTGGGAAAGCTGCCCAGCCCAGCACTTCCTGAGATCACAGACCTTCGCCTTCCCACGTCTTCAATAGTTCCTTTACACCGGGAACCACACAACAAAACCTAAAACACTTCCTCAAATCTCAAGACAGTCTTTAGAGCTCTTTTCCTTGCCCCTTCTCTTACTGAAAAAGCTTATTTTGTAAGCAACCTGTAGTGCTTACCAGAGCTGGGGCGGGAGGAGAGCTAGTGTTTGGTAGACCGAGTTTCAAGCGTGGGGAGACCAGAAAGTTCTGGAGATGGATGGCGGTGATCGCAGCACGACAGTGTGAACACACTTAATGCCACAAAACCATACAGTTAAAAATAGAGTGCTGTGTAACTTTACCACAATCAAAAAACTGAGAAAAGTCATCTATAATTACTGTCTCCAATATCTTCCATCCTGTAAGTTACATTTGCTTTCGGAAATCCTCAGAGCAATCATGAAAAACTAATACCCTGTCGTCTCTGAAACGCAAAGTCGTTCAAGGGCTTTGGTTATAGGAAAGTAGCTGGAAAGCAAAGCATCCGTTAGGCACAGCAGCCGTGATAGGACAAACACACGGTAGGAAGGTGGTGGTCATGCTACACACAGATGGGAAGGGTGTGGGGAGCCACAACACCCGATGCTTGGGAGGCACCTGGGCAGGAGCTGAGAATGTACCAAACACATTCGATCATGCAACATTCACGGACCCCGAGTCCAGCCACCACCGCTGACATCCACTGTGGCTGGGGTGTCCTCCCAGCCTGTGATGGCTCGCTCCTTCGGTTAACTGCCTTGAATCTACTGGTTCCTCTCCTCATGGGCCTCTTTCCTGTCGTCTTCCTGTCATTTTTCTGTCAGCAAACACATTTCCTGTCATTTTCCTGAACTGACATGACATTTCCTGTCATTTTCCTGAACTGACATGACATTTCCTGTCATTTTCCTGAACTGACATGACATTTCCTGTCATTTTCCTGTCAGCAAGCACATGCGTCCAGCCTGACCTTGCTGATGTGCTCCAGCGGCCCTGGACTCGAGCCGCACTGTTCCATCAGTGTGGCATTCGCGAGTTACCTCCTGGGAAATGCCAGGTGATGGTAACATCAACCAGGAGGCACAGCTGAGAAGCAGAACGCATGGTGCGGTGCCCAGAACGTCACGTCCTTGAACAGACGCTCCGTATCTTCTCCTCTCCTGCCAGAGCTTCACTGTAGGAAGGCGGCCATTCTTCCAGTGCTGCTACTTCCAACACCGGGGAAAGCAAGCTTCAGAAATGAACGGTGTCAAAGAGGGAGGACCCACCAGCAGGGCTACCGGCAGCCAGACAACCGCAGCCCCAGCATTCCCCAGCCACCATGACTGACAGCCCAGGCTCCAGAAATGCACGGCTTCAACCTTAGGAGTAAAAACCCTCCCAATCCAACTATTATTTTCAACAATGGGATTGAGGAATGAGGTGTTCTAACCCTGCCTCTCTCGACAGCACAGATCATCAGATCCCAGTTCTTATAGGATTGGGGAGTGGGGTGGGGTGGGGTGGTTCCTAACCCTGCCCGCCTTCATAGAAAAGAACTTGGATATGATGACCTGTGCTAGATTAGCACTTTGCTTCTGCCATATGCAGTCATCCTCAGCACCAGGAAAAGTCAGAATCGTTGAGTGATGACACCAATACCAACACACGCCGTTCTGCGGCTCTGGTAACTGGCTGCACAGATACAACCCGATAGTGGTGAGGTCTAAAGACATCACCAGTCTTCCCAAGGATTGTGTTCCTGAATATTTTGCGTTTGGAATAACGGTCTTCTTTGCCAGGGCTGAGCCATGCTTCCCTCTCGCCTGTCCTCTGCCTTCACCAGCTTCGTGTGCGCTTCTGGACAAGTGTTTGTGCAGGTGCTATCACTTATTTCCACAGCGAGAATATACACAGACACCACACAGAAATGGGCAACCCCGTTAGGAGCTGTGCAGGGAGATCTAACTCATCCCATGTGCCAAATTCCTGTTGCCATGGAAATTAAACTAACTAAACTAACGTTGCTATGATCTCATCTCTTACTGTACCACTAAAGATCATCCGGGTAAGAGGAATGTGCCTCTGCATAGCATTCAGCTCACATTTACATGTCGGTTTTTCCTGAATATGGTTATGTGAGATAGAAATCAGTAAGATGGGGTGTAACATACAGTATAGGATCGTTGTGTCTCCTAGCCTCAAACACTTCAAGATCCTCAGAAAATGAAGTTTAACGCTGGGGACGTGAGTTACATAGTAACTTGTTTTGGATACTATCATATCAACACCAAATAACTTCTTGAATTCCTTTTTAAATTGAAAAGCAATTTACAAAGCACAAAAGCCCCAATATTAAAGAATACAATTCAGTCTTTTTAGCGTATTCTAAAAGCTGCACATCAACCACTAGTATGTAATTCCGGGACTTTTTCACCACAGGCCAAAGAAACCTTGAACCCATTAAGAGTCAGCACCTGGCTCCTTCCTTCTACCAGCGCCTGGCAATCACCAGCCAACTTCCTTTTCTCTGGATTTGCACATTCTGGACACCTGTTGTGAGGAGAATCGTACAGTGCATGACCTTTGGTGTGACCTTCGGTGCTGACATCTTTCACGTCTAAGGTGAGTGGAATCTCAGTGAGTGACCGGTTGACAGACACCTGGACTGTTTCTACTACTATGAATAATGCTGCTGTGAAGATTCAGGCATGACATACTTTTTGGAAAAATGTTTTCAGTTTTCTTGAGCATATGGCTAGGAGTGAAATTGCTGGGTCGTACGGTGATTTCATGCTTTTCTGAGGAACTGTCGGACTTTTCCAAATCAACTGCACCATTTTACTTCCCCTCCCACTAGCAATATATCAAGATTTCAGTTTTCCCCAATTCACCAACATGTCACTGTCCAATACTGGGGTTTTACCCACCCATCACGGTGGTTGTGAAGTGTTATTTCACGGTGGTTTTGATTTCCATTTCTAAGATGACGAATTCTGCTAAACATCTCATGTGCTTTTTAAGGCATTTATATGTCTTTCTTTGGAGAGTGTCTATTCAAATCCTTTGTCCATTTTTAAATTGGATTTTTATTAAGAGTTTTTGAATATATTCTTGATATCAGGTCCTTATCGTGATAATGTATCCTGTTCTGTGGGTTGTCATTTTACTTTAATAGTATCCTCTGAATTGAACGTTTTTAATTTTGATACCGTCTTTTTCCCTTCAGTTGCTTGTTATAGCTTTAGACGTCTCAGCCAAGGAAACATTGCCTAATCCAACCTAACAGTTTCTCCAGGATTCTCCCCTAAAGGTGTTATGAGCTGAACTGTCCCCCTCCCCCAAGATTCCATGTTAAAGTCACAACCCCGGAAACCCAAAATGTCACTGTATTTACATACAGGGCCTTTAACTTGGCAATTTAGGTCCCATAAGATCTTAAAAGTAGGGCCTGATCCAGTATGACTGGTGTTCTTTTAAGAGAATTTAGACACAGTCCTCAGTGCTGCATACACGTAAGAGAAACCTGTGAGGACACAGAGAAGAAGCTGTCTACACAGCATGGGGTGAGGCCCCAGAGAATCCAACCCTGCCCGCACCTTGATCCCAGGCTTCCAGTCTCCAGAAAAAAGGAAATAAGATGCTATTGTCTAAGTCGCACGGTCTGTGGTGTCCGTTATGGTACCCAGCAGACTGACAGAATGGGTCTCAGTCAGCTCCTTACATTGGAACCATGTTGAGCTTTGCGTGTAGGGTGAGGAAGGGTCCAGTCCATCCTTTTCTATGTGGATACCCCAGTTGTCCCAGCACCATTGAGTTGTGAAAGGAAAAAAGTAAAGCAACCCTTGCTGTCCTCTCTCCATCAACAGATTAGAAGATACACTGAAGAATCATGGACAATTTTGTCGGTTTAAGCCAGTGGTTTTCAAACTTTTGGGTCTCAGGAACCCTTTGCACTTTATTAAAGAGCACAAAAAAGCTTTCTCATCAGGCCGGGAGTGGTGGCTGCTCATGCCTGTAATCCCAGCACTTTGGGAGGCAGAGACAGGTGGATCACTTGAGGTCAGGAGTTCGAGACCGGCCTGGCCAACATGGTGAAACACCGTCTCTACTAAAATACAAAAATTAGCCTGGCATGGTGCTGAACACCTGTAGTACCAGCTACTAGGGAGGCTGAGGCAGGAGAATCGCTTGAACTCAGGAGGCAGAGGTTGAAGTGAGCTGAGGTCACACCACCGCACTCCGGCCTGCGTGGCAGAGCAAGACTCCGTCTCAAAAAAAAAAAAAAAAAAAAAAAAAAAAGAACATAATTTAGTTTCTTTTACAAGGATAAAGTCATTACATCTTAACACAGTCTTAAAGAAGAAACCATTTTCCAAAATAAGCAGCAGCGTGGCAACAGTTTGTGCTACTGTGAAAACACCTAACATCTCTGCACCTCAGACAGCAGGATTCTCATGCCTGCATCTGCGTTCAGTGGGCTGCAGAGCCATGGCTGAAGTTTATGAAGAAAGTCCGACCCCATACTGATATACAATTAGGAAGCAGTATTTTCATTGTGTTTTCAGATCATTTTAGGTATTCTCTGCTGCCAAATGTAACAAGTGGCACTTCCGTACAGGCTGTCTGCAACACAGAGTCTGTGCTCTGGTCGACGGGCCTTTCTGCCCCAATTCCTTCTAAGTCGACTGGTCCGTCTTGCACTTGAATGGCTTTTACCAGCACACGATTTTGTAATCACACATTGGTTAGAAAATACTGGTTCAGAGTTATGAGCGGCTTCCACATTTCATTATATGTCCAAAAAACAAAACAAAACAAAACAAAACAAAAAAAACAAAAAAAAAAACCCCACATCAGTATCACCATTGGTCACATGAGAAAGTGGTGGACACAAGATTTTTATGTTTTAATATTCACTGGAAAGCTCAAATGTCTATCATTGGGAAAAATGTAAGGTACTTTCCTTGAGATGAAAGTCATTTTGTTCATTTTTCAGGCCACACCTGCAAATACCTCCATCTGAAGTGGCATCTTTTGTAAGTCATTCTTTATATAAAGGCGGCCGTTAGTGGAAGAAGTGGTTCTGCAGGTTCATAGTTCAGAGGCACCAGTGCTCTCCCAAGAGATAACCATAAAATCCACAGAAGACGCACCTGTGCACACTTCCTGTTTCTCACTCAGAACATTCCAGAAGGAACCCTGAATCCCAATGCCACAGCGGGACTGAAGTTTGCTCTCACCCACACAATAAACCCAGGGAGCTCCCCCAGCCCCCACCCCGAGGCCACAGCCTTGGTCCTCTATCTGGTCTAGGGGGGCTCCTGCAGCTCCAGCCTAACAGGGAACAGAAGGCACCCACATGTCAGAAAGCCCTCCCAAGGCCCAGCGAGCACTTCTGCTTATGTGCCAGCCAAGTGCGTTTGACAATTCTACAGCCAGCTGTACGGCAGGTAGCGAGGTACCCAGCAAATACTCAGGGCTCACGTTACTAAGGAAGGTGCACAGCGAGGTACCCAGCAAGTACTCAAGGCTCACGTTATGGAGGAGGAAACCAGGCAGATAGTGAGGTACCCAGCAGGGTTCACGTTACTCAGGAGGAAAGGAGGATAGAGACAAGGGGGCTGGAACAGTCTGTCATAAGCTTTAGCATTTACAAGGCTCGCTGAAGATTATCTGATTTGATCGTCACAACAGCTCACAAGATAGGCAGAGGCAAGACTATTTTCACTTCATAAAAAGAGATCCCGAGAACTGATGATGACCACGTGCTCTTCCCACAGGCTCCCAGAAATCCTCCTCAAATCATCTCTCAGTTGTATACATGTGATAATATCTCAGTCACGTCCCCTCTCTGCAGGGGGATTTAACTGCCGCCCTGCCGTTCCTTCGCACCCCTGCCCTCTCCTGCATTTCAGCCATGCCCACCATCCATGGGGAGTCTGCACCACCCCACCCCCGCTGCTGCTGATGGCTTGGGTCACGCTTACCTTTCATTTCCACCTACAGGGACCTGTTCTTCCTTCAAATGCAGCTCAAACTCACTCATTGTGTGAAGCCTTTCCAGCCATCTCAACCGTCATGTGTAAAATCAGTGTGTGGAATGCTTCATTTAGGAGGTGCTTATGTTGGCTGTGATCAGGACCAAATTCTGAGCAAACCAGGTGGTCCCCTCTCCCCATCTCTGCTCCAGTGCACTTAAAACAAGGATTCCTGGAAGCATCTTTTTAGTCCAATTCATGCATGAGTCTGCCCCACACACTGCAGAAAAGCCCTGGTGGTCGGTGGTCAGGGCTCAGGGCCCCCCAGGTAGGTAAGGAGAGCTTAGTGCCCTCTCTGGAGTTGTCGCTCAGAGACCCACGGCTGGAAGGGAAGAAAGTTGCATCCTGTGAAACATCTAGGCCCCGAGACCCACTCAGGAGTGGAAAACGGGGAAGGAGCCTTGAACAGACCCTCGGGAGGGCAGACAGTGGGAGCCACGGAGGCCACCAGGAAGGAGGGAGGCAGGCAGTGAGGCCACAGGTGATGTGGCCGGGAGGGAGGTGTTGTGACCAGAGGTGAGGTGGTGGGCGGATGACACGGCGTGGTTTGGGGAGGAGATGTGGCCAGGGGCAATGTGGCCAGGGAAGAAGACACAGCTGGAAGGAAGTGACAAGAGGGGTCTCCAGGCCCCAGACTGTGCCTGATTTATAGATGACATTTTACTTAAGATGTTATATCTAACTTTAAAGAAAAGTAGCAATTTCGACCATTGTGTACATTTAAAGCACGGTACAAATTGAGCACATTTCCCAAACCAAAGAACCGGGCATTGAAGAAAAAATTCATTTAAGATCAGAAATAAAGAGATCCTACAGCTCTTCCAGTCCAATCCCCACCCTAACGTGAATGGGGGGAAAAGGAAGTAGATTCTAGTCAGTCAGCATTAAAGGCAAAACCGATCCACTTTACTTTCTAGACAGAAAACAAGAAGCTCATCAAGGAATCCCTACAAACAGTAGCTTTAGTAGTTCCCGAAATGCAAAATTCACCTACAAAGTCAATCATCTGCTAAGTGTGTATAGAGTAATTTTTTTCATTATTGCCTTCCTCATCTGCAGGGGCTTTTTTAGACCTTGTTTCCCCTTAATTGCCTCCAACACCCAGGAAATTTAAACCCCACAAGTAAACTGTGTCTCGATTCATGCCCAGCGTCCTTTGGAGCAGACAGTCCGTTGCTCTAAGACGTTCTTGTCACCTAAGCACCGAGTACAGCCTGAGAACGCACAACACGCACTCACACAAACTCAGACAGTCAACAGGTGAGATACGGCACGTGAGGAGGAAGACAAGATAAATGAGCTTCACCGTCACCCCAGATCCGACAAGAAATGACACACGCAGCCTGCTCTGGTGCAGGTGACTCCTGGAAAACAGCCAAGGACAGCATTTGGAGAAGCAGCACCGCAGGCCAGGAGGGTCTGGGGGCTTAAGAAGGGAGGGGCGCCCCGACCAGGTACTGGGGGATTCAGAAGGGAGGGGCTCCCCGACCAGGTGGCTGGGGGATTCAGAAGGGAGGGGTGCCCCGACCAGGTGCTGGGGCTTCAGAGGGGATTGGTGCCCCGATCACTTCCTGGGGGCTTGAGGCAAGGGGTACCCTGACCACGTGCTGGGACTTCAGACGAGAAGGCACCCCGACCGGGTCCTGGGGGCAGCAGGACAAGCCCAGGGTTCCGTCGTCACTTTTCACTCCCTACTCCCGAATCTCGCCCTGAAGTTGCAGCCAGTCCAGGTATTTATTTACCCATAAAATTAAGTATCTGTGAGTAACACAAGTCACTAATCCACACAGATCTGAGTCTACAGATACCTCCCAGAGACGCCACCATCCCTTCTGGTAGAAGAACAGCCCAGGGGCCCACGCTGCTAGGAAGGGAGACTGTCTCCAGCCTGACGCTGCAGAGTCCTCAACACAAAGTCTACCTTCTGGAACCATGCCGTCTCCTACAGAGGCAACTAGGGGCATGTAGGGTTTTTTAAAATCTTTTTTTTTTCTTAAGACAGAGTCTCCCTCTGTCACCCAGGCTGGAGTGCAGTGGCTCGATCTCGGCTTGCTGCAACCTCTGCCTCTCGAGTTCAAGTGATTCTTCTGCCTCGGCCTCCCGAGTAGCTGGAATTACAGGCGCCTGTCACCGCGCCTGACTATTTTATTTATATTTTTAAGTACAGATGGGATTTCACCTTGTTGGCCAGGCTGGTCTTGAACACCTGACCTCACATGATCCACCCGCCTCGACCTCCCAAACTGCTGGGAATACACGCATGAGCCACGGTGCCCGGGCCATATAGCTATTTAAATTTGACTAAAATTAAATAAAATTAGAAGTTCTCATTTACACTTCAAGCATTCAGTTACCCCCAGGCGGCCACTGACCAGAGGCTGGTAGAGATGTCACACTCCACACTGCAGAAGGATCTAGGGACGAAATGGCTCTAAGATCATCTCAGAATCTTTATGTTGAAGCTACTGAAGTTTTACTCTGATTATTATAGACATCAGCATTCTCCCACTTAAAAATGTCAGTGCTATTGCAATGATCAGATCTGTGACTTCCCATCAGCTCTTCTCTTCCTGGACAGAGAACTGTAGAGCATCTGCACTCTGCCTCCACACTAAGGGGTAGTAGAAGGCTCCGTGTAAAATCAGGGGGAGAAAAAAAAATGAATCCCTAGTCCGCCTCTCCCCCTATGATTTTGTGAAACTCCTCTTAATATGCAGAATAACTGCCAGAGTTGCAATAAAGAAGCCGAGACGGGCGGATCATGAGGTCAGGAGATCGAGACCATCCTGGCTAACACGGTGAAACCCTGTCTCTACTAAAAAATACAAAAAAAAAACTAGCCGGGCGAAGTGGCGGGTGCCTGTAGTCCCAGCTACTTGGGAGGCTGAGGCAGGAGAATGGCGTGTACCCGGGAGGCGGAGCTTGCAGTGAGCTGAGATCCGGCCACTGCACTCCAGCCTGGGCGACAGAGCATGACTCCGTCTCAAAAAAAAAAAAAACAAAAAAAAAAAAAACAAAAAAAAAAAAAAAAGAAGCATCCGTTGACCAGGAAGCAGCAGGGAAGCAAGAGAAGGGAGATGCAAAGACCCTCCGTTCCCTCTGGGACCCCAGGCCCAGCCAGGACTGAGAAGGGCCGCACAGCCCAGCAGACCTGCACACCTGATGCGAACCATACACACGGCTTCCCTGGGCCTCGGTCCCCTGCTCTGCCCTCACTGGCCACTGTGGCTCTGGGTAGAGGCAGCTCCCTGAGCCCCAACACCCACAGCCAGTCCCCTCCTTGCAGGTCTCAGCTGTGCTCTCACTGCCTCCCTGACGCTTCTCATCATCCGCGTACCGTGTCCACTCTACCCCACAGCCCTTGCTACCGCCCACCCCACCACGGAGCCTAGCACACAGCAGGTGCCCAAGACGCCCCAGTGGGCGGGCATGCCAGGGTAGGGCTTGGAGTTCCAAGGGCCTCGTCCTGCATAACACCACAAACGCCACGGAGGCTGTGGAAGGGGTCCAGGTTTCAGGCCTGTACTCAGCTTCTCCTGGCCCCCGAGGCCAAGAACCTAGCAAGGGAGCGCAGCCGGAAGCAGGGTCCCAAACCCCCTTCATGCTCCTCAAGAGGAAGGGGGCTTCGGGGCACAACCCCACGAGCGTCTTCCTCCTGCCAGGCTGCCTGTCACAGCCCCGACACCTTCACAGCAGGGAAACCCACTCCTGTGAGGAGAAAACCACCAAGTACAACAGGAGCCACGTCCCCCGCAGCGTCTGCTGAGCCCAATAGCGACAGCAGCAGCCGGGCCCCCACTCAGCACACACCGACTCCGAACCCGCCACGCACACCACAAGGCCGACCATCTTGAAGCTCAGCTTCCGCTCGTCAGGGCCCTCTTCCAGGAGAGCTCGGCATGTCTATCTTCCCTGGGCTCACAGAAAGGAGTGGGACCCAACCCCGAGTGTGCACAAAGTTAAGCTCCCACTAGCTGTGCAGACAACCTCCCTAGCCCTGGACTGAGAAGGGGCCAAGCGCAAACAGCCATATTTTGCCCGCACAGGTACGGAATTCAGTCAGCTCTCTCAATGAAGTCGTGACAGGTCAACTCCAGGCTCCTCAGTGCTCTGGGGTTCACCTCGGGCCACTGCACCTTTGAAACGTGGCTGTGGACTCCTCTAGGGTGCTCACTTTCACGGCCCATTTCATTCAGACACTGCAGGCCCCTACCGTGGTGTCACTACCCAGGACACCCCTGCTGGCATCCTCTGAGATGCTGCTGCAGCTGCTGTGATCTGAGAACAGCCATGCACAGGCATCAAAGGGAGGAATTCTCAAGTCTCCTCCAGGGGCAGTGACTACAGCTTTGAAAGACGTTGCACTGAATCCTGGGTGAGCCTGGCTTGGTCCGCAATCTAATCCGGGTTGCTGGGGAGACACACTCTGTTGTAATTGACAGAGGCTGTGGGTTGCAGCTCTACCAAGACTGATAATTGCAACTAGTCTGAGATTTACTATCCATACTTTCTATTTGATGTTTCAAAGGAAAGCATCGTGAAGTTCCAGTAGCAAGGAATTTTCTACAATCTATCACATTAAGATACAGCAGAAATGTAGCTAAAATGTTCATAGGGTCTATGCAGAGGAAGAGATGGGTCTATTTCAGGAAAAGTGCTTGCTGGCTTTTTAGAAACATAGTGAAATCCCTGACAAGTAAAAGGTTGTTTATACTTTTTCTTTGGAACAGAGGGAAAGTTCTTTCTTATTATTTGAATACATTAACTATATTTAAGTGTTCTGGTAGACTGAGTATTAAATATTCAAAAGGAAGTAATTCTGTTCGGTCTATTTCATTCTTTAAATGTAGCTTTCAAAAACTGACAAATACCTGGCCGGGTGCAGTGGCTCACGCCTGTAATCCCAGCACTTTGGGAGGCCGAGGCTGGTGGATCACGAGGTCAGGAGATTGAGACCATCCTGGCTAACACGGTGAAGCCCTGACTCTACTAAAAACGCAAAAAATTAGCCTGGTGTGTTGGCGGACACCTGTGGCCCCAGCTACTCGAGAGACTGAGGCAGGAGAATGGCGTGAACCTGGGAGGTGGAGCTTGCACTGAGCCGAGATCACACCACTGCACTCCAGCCTGGGCGACAGAGCAAGACTCCATCTCAAAAAAGAAAAAATAAATAAAAAGTGGAAAACACCCCATATCTGCCCTGGCTCCGGCCATCTCCATGGAGTGGACAGAGCTTGAGAAAAGCTCACTGTGGAGGCGTAGAAGGCCAGGCCGGGCCGGGCCGGGCCGGGCCTTTGCTCAGCAGATGAGCAAGAGGGTCAGCCACCCTAGTGAAGAAGCCCATGTTTGCTATGTTACTGATGATACCCACATAAATTTCTATTTGCCTCCCACACAGACCTGGGATCTATGTTTGAGCAAGCGACTCATACCAACAGTCCCTCCATGCCATCATTTCCCTGACCTCCCCCAGAAAAGCCAGGCCAGGCAGCGTCCCCACACGGGCACTGGGGCCCAGGAAGATCCTGGTCCTGCCCCTCTTCTCTCTCGTCCCTGCAGCACCCTGGCTTGCTGTGGAAGCCCAGCAGTGCTGGCTGAACCCACGTTCACCTGGGGCATTCAGAAGAAGCCTCTGTGCAGAAATCAACTGGGAAGGAGGGCTGTGTGTGCTGGTGCTGGCAGGTCACTCCAATGGATTTGCAGAACTCAGTTTTCAACACAGGTGCGCCACCAAGTCCCTCAAGCCCTTTGTGAGCCTAGAGCCACAGAGCCATTTGCGGCATTCTCACAATCTCTAACAACCCTGCACAGAGGCCCTGTTTTTCCAAAGGACCATAAAATTTTCCGTGTAGACAAAGTTTGACATAATGAAATAAAGTGAAGTCACCACTTCTATTTTCTATTAATCCATTCATTCAAACAAGTATCTCTTGAGTATGTGCATCGAATACTGTGGAATTAGGATTTAGTCCATGCCTTCAAGAAATATACATCACAGAAGAAAAGGTATAGCTTGTAACTAACAGTGCTGAACAGGCAAGAAATAAACATCATAGAAGGAAAGGTAGAGCTTGTAAGTAACGTCATAGAAGGAAAGGTGTAGCTTATAACTAACAGTGGTGAACAGGACAGAATTTCACAGGCTCATCAGGAGCCACCGAGGAGGAAGCCATGATTCACATCCACCTGCAGTAGATAAATGTTTCCCGGATAAAGTAACTTTTCTACAGTGATATCTGCTCCTTATTGTTTAATCCTGCTCGATAGGGTATTAAATTACCACTTTATGTGCTGCTTATATAAAATACATCATTGTCAGGGGAGGTTATAAAATAATACTTCACACAAGCTTGGGCTGTGAATGGTGTGAGGCAATGGGACGATGTGTTCCCGTGTTCTCGAGACGCAGAAGGGTCAAGACCCTGCTTCCCTTCTCCTCCCCACCGCCCTGTTCCCAGGTGAGGGGTGGAGGCAATGCCGCCGGGCAGTCCTAGAGCTGGCTCCAGGGCCAGGACAGCACGCCCAGACTCTCTGTGCCCCATGTGACAAATACAGACTGTGGGGCAATCACCAATTTACCTGGCAGTGGGGAGAGTCCTTCGTCAAAAGCCTGTGCTTCCAGGAGCCAGGACAAAGCAGGAGCCCCTAGGAAAACAGTTCCGGGTGCTCCTGAAACCTGGGCAGAGTCACAGTCTGGCAGGAAGCACCAGTGATGCAGGTGTGCCCAAGACTGGGAGGATGGCCAGATGCCTGGAGACCAGACCGGCCTGTAGGAGATGACCACCTCTCTCTGGCTCATTAGAAACAGACAGTCTGGGCTTCACTTTTGTATGTGGAGTCTCACAGTACAGAAATATCACAAAGGGATTAGACTTCGTATACCCCAATTTTTTAAATTAAAAAAACACAATTATTTCAACTAATTCTAAATCCAACAAAGAAAAATAAATAAGTATATAAACGCATACATCCAAAATGTAAACCACAATCTCTTTACCCATAGGAGACCCAAAATTTAGTTTACCTTTTCTTCAGTATTATCACTTTTTTTTTTAAGCCATTACTGAGGTGTCTCCTCACCGCCCCATGAGGAGGTTCATGGGCTCTTCAGGGCTGTTTGCTGTTTCATCGTTTTTTAGATTTAAGGGCAGGATCATTTTCCCACACTTGCTTGCTTCCCTGATCACCAATTTTTCACAAGGACATCATTGTGCCTCAGAAAACCTAGTAACTGAACTTCATTAAAAGTGAAAACAATAAGGACATGTTGGCTGCTATGACAGCATCCTCAGTCACCGAATCTCCCTGGGGGACCCGACACACCCCCAATCTCCTTGGAACTCCAGCATGCAGGTATCGCTGTGGCGGACAGGACTGACCTACCCTGGGGGGGCATGAAAGCAAAGAGAAGAGAAAGCAGGTGACTCATTTAGGAAACTTCGGTGATTCTCTCGAGTCACGTTTCTCAAGGTGTCAGGGGAGAGCCACATGCAGGGAACCTCCTTGGCCTGGCAGGTGGCAGACTCCTGGGACACTCCTCAGACACGTTAATCAGAGAATCTAAAGGCGGGTAGACTCTGAAAAGTATCTGTAAAGGAAGGACTTAGCTCTGCTGTGACCCCACTACACATGGGGTCACGCAGGATGCTGCTTCCGGCGTCCAGTCTCCATTTCACTCTCCTGGGAGGAACACCCGTCAAGTCACAGAGCACGGTCTTCAGCGAACACCTTCCTGCGCGACCTCCACTGTCTCCCAGCCCTGCAGGAGTAGCCGCCGAGTAGGGGAAACAAGTCTTTGCTCCTGACCTGGCCACCTTGACGCTGGGCATAAGACCAGCACTGCTACGTCTCTGGGGAAAGGAGCGGCCCTGGGCAGGAATGCACTTGGCAGCCCCGGGGAGTGGCCAGGTGTGGACGACCAGGCCTCTGCCCGCAGACACGTCAGCACGGCATCCTGGAGCAGAACTTCCAGCCCAGCTGAGCCTACAGATGGCTGCAGCCCTGGACAGCATCTTCACAGTGACCCGGGGGACTGGGCCAGAGCCGCTCAGCAGGGCTGCCCTGAATTTCCAACCTGAAAAAGCTGTACAGTCGTACGTGTATGTTGCCTTAAGCCCCTAGGTTTTGGGGTCACTTGTCACACAGCGACAGACAGTGGATGTGCACGGACTCCCAAGGCCACGATGGCCTCTGCCGGCCTCACCCGGGCTGTCTCATCTGTTCCCGTGACATCACGTTTCTCAGAGCCAAAGGCTGCCAGGGCCCCCTCTTTTCTTCACGACGTCGTTACAAGCTCACGATACAAACTGAAAATACCCAATATGTAAAATACAACGTATGACGCAATACAGGGTGAACGCGCAGGCACATACACAGGCGAAACAGGCGCATGCGCGAAACAGGTGTATGAACACAGGAACAGGTGTACATGCATGAAAGAGGTGAACGTGTGAAGGTGTACACGCGTCAAACACGTGTGCATATACACATGAAAGCACCAGACATGAAGGGCTGTCTTTGGGAGCCTGGTTTTTAGACATCTCCCTCACCCTTTTACATCTGCACGATCACAAACACAGCACACCACACTACTGAGGGGAAGCCCCAGCTTCTCATGGGGGCACATGAGGCTTTTTATTTATGCCACAGGTTGCATCACTACATCCTAGAACTGCAAGGCCCCCCACTGCCAGGACTGAGTCAGGTACACCCTGTGCTCCAAGGACCAGGCCGCCTGCCAGCCCATACGGACCTGCCCCTCAGATGGTGCAGCTGCTTCTAAAACAGAGGCTCAGCCCCACCCAGAGACCTGCAGTACCTGTTATTAAATCAAGACTTGGCTGTGGGTAAACGTGAAGATTTTTATTAAACATGACTCTGGAACATTCAAAGGACCATAACTGAATGCTCCTTTCACAGCCACGGCGTGTCCAGACGCTCATGGAGAAGGCCAGGGCGTGGGAACCCATGGAGCCCCGACAAAGCAGACTCGGAGCTGAGTGGTGCAGTTAGCACCGATTTTGTTTGACACTTGCCTTTTATATTCAGATTAAAATAAAAAACAAGACGCAAAAGTAGCTCACATTCTATTTCAATTCTCTATTTTTGTAGTAACTGGGCCCCTTTCCCTCTGCTTTCCCAGCCAAGCGATAAATAGGCCCAGCTGGGATTTGTCAAAGTCTGGACCTCTGTTGTAGAGTAAGTGAGGAGGGTAGGGAGGGGAGCAGGAGTGGTGAGGAGGATTGGGGGATAGGGAGGGACAGAGGGAAGGAGAGAGAGAGAGAAACCCCCGAGGACTGGAGGCAGGAGGGATGCTCCCTGGCAGCCTCAGGTTCCGCATTCCAAGGTAACTGAGCTGGCATCACGCACGCGGTACCGTCATATGACTTGGCTGACACACGCCAGAATGACAACAAAATGCTTGAGGAGAAGACTAAGCACCAGCATCTTCAGATTAAGGTAGTGTCCCCGTTTCACGCTTGCCTTGTATGACATTGTATAAATTGTAAAGATAACACATTTTCTTACCAGCCACGCTGTTCCCCAAATACTAACTATAACAAAGATCAGACAGTATCTGAGTACTGAGCATGTGTTAAGCCCGGTGAGGAAGGCATCATTTACTTTGCTAGAGAAAGAAACAGGCTCTGAGAGAAACTTCCTGAGGCCAGGCAGCTGTCTCCAAACCCACCTCGTGCCTCCTGACCCTGAAGGTGGAGGACCCAAGTCATTCACGTCAATAATTTACCTACATGCATGTCCGATTGAGATTCAGCCCCCAGATCTAATCATCTCTATGCAGGAATGTGTCAGGAAGGTATACAATTCTATGAGTTCGACCTGGGGGAACAAAGGCAGGCACCCTCGACACAGATGTAGGGCGGAGGTGGGCGCCCAGCGCAGGAGCATGTCCAGCCCTGCCCAGTCACACAGCCACCCTGCCATGCCAGTGCAGGAGCCGCCACCGCGTCTCGGGGAAAAGCAGCTTCTCCTGCACAGGAATCTACCCCTGAAAGTGTGTTCCTGAGAAGGTGTGGACCAACATCTCAGAAATTAGACACCGTGTAACACGCTTATCTATACAGGCTGCCTATGTCAGGGAATCACCAATAATTCCCATCTCGCCATCAATTATTTCTGGTAAATACTGGTTATTCTAAGTTAACTGAGGCAACACAAGAACAACATAATGGAAATGTCAGAGTCAATCAGCTCCACCTGCTGAAGAGCTGGGACTAATGATGAAACCTAAGGAATCCTGGAGAACGCAGCAGGATCCCAGACCCCGCGGACCACCCCAGCCTCCTTCCACAGGAGAGTTAGTCGTGGGGCCAAGGAACGGCTTTCCAAGGAATCTCAGAGGATCTCAAGGTCTTGAAAGTTTAATGGGAATTGAATATTTGCATCTGAGTCACACGAGCACATTAAAAGTAAAATTTCCTCTTTCCACTAGAATTATGAGCTTGCGGCGGCGACACTGGCTGTATCTCACGCTCGTGAGATGTTTGGGCACAGCCGTGCATCTCTGGTGAATCATTTATAATAATAGGAAAGAAGTGCTTGGGCCCTCGATCCAGGACCACAGACCCCACCAACGAGGGTCTAAACAGGACAAGCCTCGGCCTGGAGAGGCTGGTGTCCGTGGGGGCTGGGAGGAGCACCAAGGAAACTCAGGGGCAAGCCCCACCCAAGCTCGGCATGTCCTACCCCACGCAGTCGACATCAGCCACAGGGATCTTTTGTTGTTTTTTGTTCAGGAAGGAACATATTAAAAAGCCCGGGGCCCAGGGCCTGGACTCCTCAAAGCTCTCCACAGAGCCGGGTTAATTGGCACCTTCCGTCATGTTAAAATCAACTATATATGGCTGCTGAGGGCATCTCAGAGCAGGTGCAACGCTGAGCTTTCTTGCTGTCTGGGGAAAGCAGGAATTCCAGGCCTCTGCCTTCCTACCTCCCCAGAGGCTCTAGCCCAGATGAGCTCAACTTCTCCCAGGTGAGGAGCACAGAAAAGCTTCCCACATGCCCCTCAGGTCACACACGAGCGGTGCAGACCCTTGCACCTTGGCACGAGCCCTCCCAGAGGCAGAAGCCCAGCCCTGTGGCCCCGGCCTGGCAGGAGGCAGCTGCTGGGGCCCCTGCTCAGGGTTCAGCACAGCGAGGTCCAGCCACAGCAGGTGAGACATCCACCATCCGGCCATTCATCTTTAACCTAAAACAGACACAGGAATTTGGCAAGGGGTTCCTTCCCCTGACAAACCCATCCTTCCTGTTCTCATCTCTCCCTCCTGCCCCAGTACTGCGCCCAAGGCCTGACTCCCAGTTTCACAGGGAATCCAAGACAATTAAGATTTTGAGAAACTGGGAGCTACACAGAAAATGAGTCGGTAAAGCCAGTGTCCACTGATCCTCCCCTCCCCACAGCGGAGAACAGTCCTCGGGATAAAACCCACGGGGCAGGGAAGACGCGATCAAGGTGGGCAGGACAGAGGAGCCACAAAGCAGGTGGTTCGGAGAACAAGGCCACGTGAACACAAAGCTAAAGTGCTCAGCGGCTGGAAGACAAAACACAGGAGACAGAAACACTGACCATTTAAAAAGAAAAGAAAAAAAAAGCCTCACTCTTAAGAGTCCATCAAGATTTAAGTTCTCAAGTCACAGTGTATCAGCACAGACTTCTCATAATGTCTGAAACTTGGCACAGTAAACACGTGAATCAGTTCTCCCAAGTCCATCGTTTTCTTTGATGAGCCTCTTGAGTCTCAGGCTGGTTTCAAAGTAAGCCCTTCTCTGTTTGTTGATGATTTAATAATTAACATACTTGAAAACACATTGACTTCCAAATTAATCTGCTAATAAAATATTAATTACTACACTGGCTGTCATCCACAGAAAAAAACACAATCACTTTCTGGTTTTAAAAACATTAGAATTCGAAGCCCCTTTGCCCATCTGAACAGCCCCTGCTTTTGACAAGGGCATTCCAAAGCTAATCTGAAAAACTAGTCCAGGCCATGATCGCTGGGGGGTCGGACTTGCCTCATCACCCTACCTCCCTTCTGGAATTAGACAGAACTTAGACGCTTAGTCTGATGGGAAACATTTACAATCTATTCTCTCCAAAGCTACCTGGAGGATTTCCTCCACATGACAAAGCCTTGGTCTCCACAACCCCTTATCTGACAACTCTCTTAACCAACTGTCAATCAGGAAATTTTCGAATCTACCTATGACCTGGACACCCCTGCTTCCAGTTGTCCCACCTTTCCAGACCAAACCCATGTACATCTTACATTTATTTGATTGATTGTCTTATGCCTCCCTAAAAGCTATAAAACCAGGCTGGGCTCTGACCACCTTGGGAATACGTTCTTAGGATCTCCTGAGGGCAGTATCAAGGGCCATGGTAACTCATTTGGCTCAGAATAAATCTCCGAATGCTTCACAGAGTTTGACTCTTTGCTGACATGGTACCTTTCATGGGTATTCATCTGGGGGACTCACAATCAACCGGAGGCATCAGTTGCCCACTGTGCAGAAGTCTCTGCAGGACTGAGCCTCTGGCACGGGGACTCCAACCCCTGAAGCAGCAGCTCTCCCACGTCCCACGGCCTGATAGACCTGCACCTCCAGGGCTTCTCATTTCAGAGTCTCAGCAACAAATCTACCAAATGTCATCAACATCACAGAATATTCCTCGAGGCTTTTGGCTGTTGTTTCTCCCCAAGTTTACTCTAGAATCAGAATGGCAACACTCGGAACAGGATGGTTCTCAGTCACCAACCCTCCTGGTAAATACACTGTCTCCAAGGCCCTTTCCCGCCAGTCACAGCTTCCTTCATGTCAGGCTCGAAGACCACCTCCCCAAGAAGGAAACCTCTTCAATCCAGCAACCACAGCTCCTGTTCCCATCTAGAGCTTGTCTGCCAGGAAGGGAAGACTCCTCATTCCAGAGACAGCAGGTGCCACAAACTCAGGGTATTAGCCATTGCGAAGGCAAACACTCATGAAATTAATAGACTTTTTCCTCCTTGGATACTGACGTTTTCTCTTCTGGAGGTCAGCCAAGGCCATCTGCACGAGTCACGAGCGTGATGGCTCCAGCCCCTCCTTCAGTGTCAGGAGTGTGGCTCCACTCTGAGACCCTCCTGCATCAGCCAGGCCATGCACCTGTTCCCACGACTGCTGTCAGCGGACTACAGCGATTCTAAGATAGTCAGCAAGCTGACGTTCCGAAGGAAGCATTTTAAAGAAAAATGTGTAAGTTTTATTGCATGAAATCAGCTACATCTTTTGCTACTCCAGAGGCTTGTTTTGCTTTCCTCAAGGTTCTCTACAATGATCCTGACAGTCAAGGTTCCCAGTTACAGGCAGAGGGTTGGGCAGGCCGCGTCTGATGTGTAACACACACAGAGGATCCACGTCAAAGGATTTTCCCTGTTCACCAACATCATCAGGACAAACTTTAAACAGTAATAATTTGTCTGTCTGGAAAACTGAGCTCACTTGAGGACTAATGCAACAAATGTATTTGACAAAGTTGCAGGTGGACGTTTTAGTGAATGAATCACTATTTCAAGGAGGATAAAGGCTCACTATTCAAAGGCATGTTTTTGTCAAGTTTTCTAATTTCAGCTTCATGCATTTAAATCATGAAGTGAGACTTGTACCTGATACATTACAGAATCTCTACAAAATAGACAAAATTCCAATTCTGTACCTTCACTCTCATTCTTTTCCATATGTGTACAGATGGTCGTAATTTAAGTTGGCATTGCAACAGGATTTCTAAATTAAACTGTCTTCTACTTTAAACACTACGTGTTAAACATTACACGTGCCATTGTTCAACATTTATAGCAGGGTCTGTATGGCCCATTTTAAAGATTTCTTCCTCACTAAAAACAAGCGTTTAAACAATAAATGGTCTACTCTAAAATATTCTAGAGACAGAGATACATTTGGAGAGTGGACACACTTAACACAGAAGTCCGCAACATCAAACAGGCACAACCGGCAGTGAGGGTGGAAAGGGCGCCATGTGAGTGCCCCTAAAAACACACACAAGCCTGGCTGCTTAAAAGGAATGAATATAGCTCAACACTCCTATGTGAACATTGATGTGTCTACTGCCTTACAGAATCCTCCTAGCTGAGCTGCAGGAATCTTCTTTGGAACCTTTTCTCACCTACACTGCCTACAGGTGCCCACTGGGCTCCCTGGGCAGTATCATGTCTTTGTTTAGAATATCACACTATTTGGAGGCCTGTTTAATCCCAAGTCAGAGCCTTATCATAACTCAGACACCATCCCTCAGGGCTTGTGGGCCAACTTCGGCTAATGCAGGCTGCTCCACAGTGCCCTGCAGATGGGCTTGGTGCATCCACACGATTTTAAGATTTGGGGCTGCCGTTTTCTGCAGTCACAGATGCGGACTTACAGATTCATCATGACTGAAGGCAGCACGTATTTTTATGTGCCTTCTGTAATGGTAATAATCATGGCAACATTTCCCCGATCCTTAGAAAAGCCTCCTAACAGCAGTTGCATTCCACCCCCTTCCTTAAAATTAATAGAATTTACCAAACTAGGTGAAATCAGTCTTCATGAGAAAGTGAGAAATCAGTGTTCACACAATGGCATAGTAGCTGGGCATAGAGTGTACGTCAACATCCCAAACTAAGCACCCATCACAGTTATTCCCAACTTGCAGGAAATCTAGAAAAATTAGAAGGCTTAAAACATAATTATAAATGAAAATAACAAGAAATCAAAGTTTTTGAGGAGCATTTGTTAGCCAAGCAAGGAAAGCCATTAACCAGTGCTGATTACATTGCATTTGATTACAGCAGCCAAAGACGTGTCAAGAGGAAGAGACTTTTAAAGATTAGTCTTTCGGTAAGAATGGTTGCTTAACAAGTTCAGACTACTGGGGTATACCAATTATCAATTAAAAAGCAAGGCAAACTAGTGTGAGTCATTTTCCTTAATGCGTCAAAAATTACCACATTGGCCAAGCTGGTCTCCAACTCCTGACCTCAGGTGATCTGCCCGCCCCGGCCTCCCAAAGTGCTGGGATTACAGGCGTGAGCCACCACGCCTGGCTGAGAACTGTTTGACAGAGGCTGAGGGGAGGCTCCTGTCCCTTCCTGGGACATCCACATCCCACCCAGTTTCCCATATCGACTATGACACTCGAAGCCTCACAGCAAGGGCAGCTGCATCCCCGCAGTTCTCTGCACTCATGCCACAGCTGCGTGAGCAGCCGCAGCCCTGGAGCTGCCACTCAGCCTTATCGTGCTGGCACAAGCATATCAGAAACTACCAAGCCCCCAAGAGGGAGGATTGGGGACCCAGGGGAGTGAACCAGGAGGGAGGAATGTGGCCCAGGAGAGTAGGGAGGCGTGGGGGCCCTGGGGAGTGAACTATGAGGGAGGCGTGGGGGCTCAGGGGAGTGAACCAGGAGGGAGGCGTGGGGGCCCAGGGCAGTGAACCAGGAGGGAGGAGGGTGGAGTTCGGCCCAAGGAGTGAACCAGGAGGGAGAAGTGTGGTCCAGGGGAATGAGTCAGGAGGGAGGAGGGAGGAAAGCGGTCCAGGGAATGAAGCAGAAGGCTCTGGGGGTAGCAAGTTCACACACCACAAATACCTCCCAATCCATCCGCGTGCAGGGAGGGGATGGAAACCACACAGGACCTGCAGCACTTTCTCCTCGCAGATGAGGAGTGAGGATACCGACTCACGCACAATATCAGAGCTAAATTTCTACCACGGTGGGGAGACGCTTCATAGACCCAAATGGGTACAAAAAGAAACCAATCATACAAGATCAGTGGATGGAACGGGATCAGAAATTTAAGCCTGTAACGAGTTTTCAGAAAAAACTTCACTTGATCTGCAAGATGACTGCAGCTCTGCTTGATCATTTCTGCAAATGTCTAACTCGCGATGAGCCATCTCAGAGCCGTTCAAGAGGAGTAACAAAATCAAAACGCCAAGGCATCCTCCGTATTTTAGATAGCCTGCAACAGTATGGAAATGAGCAGCAGTGCCAGAGCTTTCAAGTTTGTTTGAAGTAAATTCCAGCATGAGGGCAGCATCTTCCTGGCTGAAGCAATGAGGTGGGCTCCTGCTCACCGCATGGGAGACCAGCTTTCAGCTAAACTGCTGTTAAGGGTCTGCAAACCATGATCCCCGACCGAGCCTTGGCCAGGGATTTTTACACGTTGAAGTTTTCACAAAAGAAATATATGCAGAGACTTCTGTGGCCCTCAAAGCATCACACGTTGCCTACTCTGCCCTTTACAGGAGCTTCTAGCTTTGCTGTCAGTTACAAAGTGTTTCTATAAAATAATGTCACTGATTCTCAAGCATGCCAGGAAAAGTCACACTTCTCAACAACCCTCAATGGAGATGCACCATCCTGTGTTTCACACAGATTTTAGATTTTTAAAAGCCAAAATAAGGGAGGTAATTCAGCTAAGTATTATAGTAACACAATTTGAGATACTTAATGATGTGTGACAACAGAATACTTGGCATTCCTGTGAGGCAATAAACTAGCTCAAACACAAAATAACAAATCAAAGCATGTTTTGGCCTCTCAAAGTGATCAGTGAAATTGGAAATAACATTCAGTTAAATGACACTTAAAAAAAAAAAAAGCACAAATAAAACAAATACTACTACACCATCACTCCTTAAATTTATTTAACTACTGCTGCCAAATAAAATGGAGAGACTTCTTACTGCAGGGTAATAATCGGCCATTGTCATCATGAAATAGACCGCTGTGCAGGCTCAGGCCCTCCAGCCCACAAAGGCAGGGGGAGGGAGGAGAAACGATGGCCAGAAACAAAGGGACAGGGCAACCATGACCTAGTCAGCAATTGTACCCTCCCACCTTTCTTCTGGACTTACAATTTTGGAGCCATCTGGGTTTACCTTCCTATGTCCATAAGTCAGCCAGTTCTCGAAGCCAGAAATCTACAATGCTTCTGGCAGCCAAGTCCTCTCGGCCTTCCCCCATGTTTTAGGGCCTCATCAGCTCACCCCTGGATAGTATCAATGGCCTCGGAGCTCCAGTCAACCTTGCACTCCACAGACTCAAGTATGCCAAGAGCCACTCCAGGCTGCCACTGCCATGACCAAAGGCTTTCAGAGACAGTCGCCAGCACTGCACAAATCCATGTGGCTTCACCAGGCGCAAAGCGGCTCCAGCATTCCATCCAGTCTGTCGCTGCTACCATAGCTGTGAGTCTAGGATGTGTCAGGAAGGGAAGGAAGACACCATGTACCTCATCTCATTTAAGCTTCAGTGTCACAAGGTGGATTTTGTCGTGCCCGTTTTATGGATCAGGAAAGTTTTAAGGAGGGCAAGCACAGGGCCCTGCTGACACAAGAGCAAGACCCGCAGAGGCCTGGGCATGACCCCCGCCCCACGCTCCCTGGGTCCTGATATCCACTCCTCCCCCGTGGGAGCCTGATCCTGGGTCTGCCTGAATTGCTACCATTCCTAAGACACGACTCACGTCTGCCCACCTCCTCCTTTATCTGTTTCCCGCAGCCCAGAGGCGTGTGTGCTCTTCCATCCAGACAGACATCACACTTCAGCACCTGCATCTGACATCACTTCAGCCAAAAGCTTCTCTCAAACCTCCCCACACACCTGCCGGTCACACAGGTCTGCACCCATCACCTTTCTCACACGAATTCTCACATATTCCTGTGTAGCACCATCCAACTGATGATAGTCTGAGAGGAGGAAGCGTTGTAGATAAGTCCACGTTCTACTTTGCTCCCAGCCCTCCGTCTTGCGTCTTGCATGAGGCAACCGATTAACAGCAATTTCATTTCAGCACAACATTTCCATTTGAAGAAACGCAGAGCATAGGGCTCTGGTCATAATTAAAAGCTTGTTTCATTTGTCATTTGAAATTCCATGTACTGCTGCAACAGCAGCACCCCCTCCTCGCCAGGCTCTGCCCTAAGGACATCTTTCTTCCGGCGCTCGATTCCCATCAGAACCCTGGCAGTGAGAGCCCCGCAGGTTTCCCAGCACCTCGGGCTGCGGCTTCCACGCTGGGCCGGCACTGACAGGACCGGAATGGTGCCCCCAACAACTACAGGATTGGAAGCTGGTCGACTGCTCTGTAGAATGGAGACATGTTAGTAATCCCCGACATTTCCACTGACAGGCTGCTCAGGTAAACTGGGAAAAATCCACAAACTAGAAAGAATCCATGGGGAGGAGCACTTCTGTCTCCAACCTGGCAGCAAACGGTGGCTGTGCAGACGATCTCTTCAGGAAAACTATCGACTGTATCTCAGGTCAACAACAGCCCCGCTGAGGGCCAAAAAATCAGCTCCCCCTGGCCCTCACTTCCTAAGGGTCAGCCCTCCCAGGCCACCTCTCCTGGAAGATCAGCTCTGACGCACCCACGACGGTCAGGAACCGGCTCTGGGACACATTTCCCAGGCTCCTGCCCACCGCCCTCTCTCTTCTTCCTCCTCCATCTCCCTCTTCACTCCCATCCGCCCTCCCCCTTTCGCTTCCCTTCTCTCCTTTCCTCTCCCTCCCTCATTTCCTTTCAGCCCTCACCTTCCTCACTGCACTTCCCTATGCAACTCAGCGGACGCATTCTCAGGTCAGTAGAGTTTTCTTTCACTCTGTTTTTATTGCAATGATCATTCTTAATGAACAGAAACCTGTTTCGGACCATGTGGATGCCACCTCCTGACCAACTGCTGCCCCGCGGCTCCGTGTCCACTCAGTGACCTCACGTCGCAGGTGCCCAGCAGTATGGCTGTGACCAGGGGTAGCAACATGGGACATGAGAGAGGTATCCCAGACAAGAGGCCCTGCAAAGCCTCCCCAGCAAACCGGAGCAAGGCCCAGGGCGGTAGGGAGAGCGCCGTGCTCACGATGTAGGCAGTTCAGCTTCCGCAAACTGTCCATCGACTGCAACTTACTTTGTTTCCATGGTTACAAAAGAACCATAAGCATTCTGAAATATGTTCTTGGTTTCATGTGTTGCGAAATCTAAGCAACATTATAAGAAAAATCACTGAATTCTGCCTGAGGCTCTAGGGGTGTTTTCCTCTCTGAAAGGAGCCCCCTTCCAGGACTTGGGATTGAGTGACAGCCTTCAAAAATCACGGTTATCCTGGTGGTAACAGGGAACTCCTCAGCCCGCCAGGAGCTGGGGCCCTCGACAGCCCCCACGGTTCCAGACGCCAGTGTTCTAAGAATCACACATGTGCAGATAGCAAAGCTTGCTGCACACACGCCAGGTGCTAACAAGCCCCAAACGTCTCACTCATACTTGCTAACCACATCGCTTCTCTCAGCCTCCACGGCGTTTCACACTCTGCCTTTATATAGAGATGAACCATGCGTCCTGAGCGCTACAAAGATTCAACTCCTTCCGGGAAGAGGGGTGCATCTTTCCATCACGGGGTCCTCACTCCAGCTGGCACAGGATTTGCAGAGTGGGCGAGTCTAATGTTGATGACACTTTCTCAATATTCCCTTCACACCCTTCCAAAAACAAGAGTGCTGCCAGCTTCTTACCGACGTTGTAATGAGCAAAATATTTTTCTCTTATTTGTCACTTTTTAACGTTATACTAGTGAAGAATGTGACTCTGCATGTACACTGTAAGCACCCACACCGTGAACATTCTGCTCTCCTGTGACTGTATTCACAGGTCACAAGGACAAAACTTCTCCGTAGTAGCCTATATATATATATATATTTGTATATATATATTTTTTAACATGACTTCCACTCATCTGAAAGTCACAGATGTAGCTTTTCCTTCATAAAAAGATCCAAATGATACACAAACCAGGTTTAATAAACACATTGGTCCAGGTGGGAAAATGACCCCTCAGTCTCCCTCCCCTCAAAGACCAGGGCAGCCAGGAAACTGCGCTCTCCAGTAAATGACAGCCGGCAGGATTCCCTAAATAAGCAGCCGGAAGATTCCCATCTCGCAGAGCACACCTTTCAAGACTCAAGATGCCCCCGCTCCCTGAATATCCGACGAAGAACAGGGCTACCCAACGGAGGACTGAGGCAGTAAACAAACATGTATTTGGCCGGGGGCGGCGGTTTATGCTTGTAATCCCAGAACTTTGGGAGAAGGAGGCAGGCAGATCATAAGGTCAGGCGATCGAGACCATCCTGGCTAACACGATGAAACCCCCGTCTCTACCAAAAATACAAAAAATTAGCCAGGCGTGCTGGCGGGCACCTGTAGTCCCACGTACTCGGGAGGCTGAGGCAGGAGAATGGCGTGAAACTGGGAGGCGGAGTTTGCAGAGAGTAAGATCACACCACTGCACTCCAGCCTCGGCGACAGAGCAAGACTCCGTCTGAAAAAAATAAAATAAATAAAATTTTAAAAGTTTTCAGCAAATAGCATCATCGACCCACAAATGAGAGGTACCGTTTTCATTCTAGGAGGGAAACACTACAAAGCACGTATATTTTAGCCCTGTAAGTGAATTCTTCGGGCATTCCTGTGTCCGCTATCAAATGCAGCACATCACCTCAAAAGGCAAAGTTCTATAAGTCACATCCAAGGAAGGGAAAAATCATTCTAAGTTTTAGCCATCCAGTAAGAACCTGATCCAGAGAAGCCTACTTGTTCCAGACTCTAAGCGGCAATATATTGCTACAATGTAATGAAAACAAAGGGATAATTAAGAAAATTTCAATGCTAATAAAAGGCAAAAACATAATTAGATTTATTCTACTCTAGACAGAGCAGCCGGGCAGTTCACCCATACGTTATGAACGTTGCTGTTTTTCAGACAGGGTCCCAACTCTGTCAAGGCTTGACAGCAGGGGCGTGATCTCCACTCACTGCAAGGTCCGCCTCCCAGGCTCAAGCGATTCTCTTCAGACTCTGGAGTAGCCGGGACTACAGGTGTGCAGCCATCATGCCCAGCTAATTTGTGTGTTTTCCGTAGAGATGGGATTTCACCAGGTTGCCCAGGCTGGTTCCCTGGGTCTCGAGTTCCGAGCCTCAAGCAATCCGCCCGCCTCGGCCTCCCAAAGCGCTGGGATTACAGGCGTGAGCCATCACGCCTGGCCCTTTTTTTTTTTCTTTCCTTTTTAAGCGATTAATGTGCTTCAGAGTCTTGTAGGCATTTAAAAAAAAAAAAAAAAAGAACAAGCAAATTCTGTAAGGGAAAGAAACCATTAACATGTTTTACACACCTCAAAACTCAAAACAGAAATACTAAGAATAAAATGTATTTTATTCACAGAGGCATTCTTAAAGTTCTGTAAAAGTGACACCATGGACACCACCACATCACAGACGAGTGTGGCAGGACTGCTTAGATTCAGAACACAGTCTAAACAGTCCTCCTGCCACTTTCCTCAGTGGGAACACTTTATTCTGTCTTTTATTCAAATTAAGTATCTTGCAAGGGAGTTGAAGAAAACTGCAGAGCAGATTTTAAAACTTCAATGCTTTTCTCAATTTTCGTCACATTCTGATGCATTTTTACCTACTACACGGCCAATAAGTTTCAAGCTTTTTGCATCGATAAAGACAATGCTCCTTGTAGCAATAGGCTTTTTCTTTTCTATACAAAGATCTATAACTTAAGCTAGTAAACTGGGCATTTCACAAAGATTTTGCACAATTCCTAGCACAGATTTTAGCAAAATAAAACCATTATCTTTCTGCAATTAAATAACCAAACATAGGAAACTGCACAGTTAAAATAACCATTCCATTATTTTATATAAACACAAATGATAAAGGAGAGTATGCTTTGGAAAACAGTGTTTCCATAAGCTAATGATGAAGTAGAAGACAGTTCCTCAGCCTCATATGACATTTGACAACCGAAGTACTCTGGCCCAAGCCCAGCCCGGTTAAATGGAGGGGAAGTAAACATGTGACCGACCGTGGTGGGGCACTGTGATAGCCACAGTCCAGGAAAGAACAGCTGACATGTTTCTTCTTCATGGGAAAACTGAAACATACTCGAGACACCTTAATTCTTTAAAACACAGTCTGCCCCAGTACTAACCTTAAGCTCCCATTGATAAAGATTGCGATAACCAGAGGTGTTTATCCAGGCCCTCGAAAATCACGGACATGGTACATACACAACATTTTCAAACGCTCAATGCTGCCAGTATGTTAAATGCGCTGTGATACCGGAGGTCTTGTGCAGGACCAGAAGCATCGCAGCCTGGTTACCTTCCTGGTGTTCAATGCTTTGTATGTGCAAAGTCTGCTGTTACAATTTACTGGGCTTAATGTCATTCAGTTTGTCACAGAAGAGAGCTATGACATTTACTTAATTCCACACACAGATTCTCAAGTTCATCTTCCACCAATGACTGCCCTGTCCACAAGACAGCGGAGGGAAGACCCAGGAAAGGCCTGGGAGATGCCAGGTGCTCACAAACTTGTATCAGTCTGCTGGTTCTGGCTTAAAGGAAAACAGACATAGAAGAAACTAAAAGGACTCACTACATCTAATATCACAATGTTCTCAACTTTACCTTAGCCAAAAATAAAAGCGGAATAGCAAAACTACTCCAGGGCATGATTCCAGGGCTAATCTGAAACATGAAATATTTAGAAGACAAAGCTTATTGTGAGTGCAATTAATATACACATAAAACGCTGGTTTCGCAAAACCTAGTCTTTGCGATTGCTTTTATAAAAAGTAAAATTCTCATGAGGATCACATACACTAACTGATTTTCAAATGAAGGGACTGGTAAACTTCAGGGCATATGATTTCTGCCACACACGAGGGGAGCAGTGAGAGAGAAGAGCTAGGATCAAGTGTGCTGAAGCTGTCCTAGGACTGAAATTCAGTTTCTGCCAAAACAAAAACACAGGAGGCTGTCAACTTCGATAGCAAGCTCTGCTTGAGAGCGTCAAGATGTTAAAATTGCAAAGGGGCTTCTCCCTGCTATAGGCACGCGTGATCCTTGCAAAAACATAGCTCAGCATCATCAAAAATCAGGAAAGAACACAAGCTTTCCAGACAGGAAATCCAAGAGCAGAAGGGAGCAGAGTCCAAGCTTGCTCGGCAGAACTGTTCCCGGACAACAGCACAGAGGACGTCACAGGGAGGGCAGGGCAAGCAACAGCAGCTTCCGTGATGCCGCAAGCAGGGCCTGAGCCAGGAGAGCAGTCTCCTCCAACCTGACAAGGAGGCGCGAGGAGCCACAGAGAAGTCAATTCAGGGTCTTTTTCAGAAAGGGGCAACAATGAGAAAATCTGGTCTTACCCAACCACCCCCCATCCACGGTAACAGCTAAACTCGCACGTGCGTCTGTCACCTTCCCCACCCCCTCTTGCAGATGTTCTTCCTGCACCCGGGTGCCTGTCTCCGTGCGGCTCCTGAGGCCACACCTGTTGCCATCCAGTAGTGACCACGAATTCACCTTTGTCCGGGCGAAGCAAACGCAGAGTTCACACACTCTTGTACAGGTTTGCTGGCCGAGAATCTAACCGAGCTGTCCAATTCCAGATGTGCTGGTACCAAGGAGAACGCTCGATGTCCGGCATTTATAAACGGTATCAGTGGGTTCTCCTGGGACTCCCAGGCAGCCGAACGAGGGAGGGAGCTGTTGCCCTGTTGCCCCGAGCCAAAGCAGCGCTGCGAGGCAAACACCACAGGCCACATCACACTCGAGCACCGACTCTTGACAGTTGCTCGTTTGTGTGTTCAGAGTTCAGGGTACAGGCGACAGACAGGCCTGATCTCAGCCTTGGGACAGCAGTGATTGCCCACAAGTCCCGTATCTAAGCCCCGACTTGCCCATCGGCCTTCCTTCAGGAACAATGCCCACCTCACAGTGCTGCCATGAACGCTAAGTCAGCACGTATATACACAACCAGATTCATTGCAATTGTGCTTTCTACCCCAAGTTAATACAACCAGGTGCTATCATCGAGACTGAATAACCAATATTAGAACAGAAGGTCAGGCCAGCGATGGTGGCTCAGACCTGTAATCCCAGCACTTTGGGAAGCTGAGGTGGGTGGATCACTTGAGGTCAGGAGTTGCAGACCAGCTTGGCCAACATGGCAAAACCCCATCTCTACTAAAAATAATTTATCCAGACATGGTGGCACACACCCTGTAACCCCAGCTACTAGGGAGGCTGAGGCATAAGAATCGCTTGAACCTGTGACGTAGAGGTTGCAGTGAATGGAGATTGTACTCCTGGGCTCCACCCTTCCAGCCTGGGTGACAGAGCAAGATTCTAATAAAACAATAAAAGGTCAAGATGAGAACTGATTGCCAAGGTCCACAGTCCATATACTTAAAACATAAAATTCATTAGCTAGTACTTGATCAAGTTGCTGCTTTCTTCATTACAATCTTGTATATCCTTCTAACACGGCTCAAAATGTTTACATTTGAACACACCTCGAGTATAACAAAAAATAAAGTGCCTGTATTTCACAAACGAGCAATTTCCAGTAAGGCTGCATCCTGCTCTAGTTAATCCTTTGACAATGTAAAACTGAGCCATCCTGACATAGCACTGACACATGGTGCAAGAAGAATGACCTCCAATTAAATCGCTAGATTTAGAGAACACGTGAATATAGTTTATCACTAATTCACTAGCCATTAGCAAGATTTTAAAGGAAGAAAAATTATCAGGACTGTAACTAGGAATAAAGGCAAAAATAAACATGAAGAAATTAGTCACGTTTAAATCAATACCCTTTCTGTGAGGCCGTAACAAAGTATACACAGCAGGGGCACAAACTGTCATGCTAAACTGTCACCAAGCTCTCTATGAAGGTA
>NW_027257649.1:0-44552 GCF_043159975.1 Macaca nemestrina | reverse complement strand
GAAATATTAAATTTATTACGTCTTGGTTGGGCAGGTGCCCTGTAATTCACACAGTGCCGGGTAACATAGACACTGTGTAACAAAGGCATATACGGTAAGGCTTCCTTTCCAAGCATTTACAATTGGCTGGGGGTAACATACAAGCACTTAAGTTATCCAAAAAGACAGAAGTCAATTAACAATATAAATTCTGCCAACATTTACGTGAAAGACATTTTAAAGAAAATATTGCATTTGTGTAATGTTAGAAAAAATTAAATACCATATGTTAAACCTTCTCATATATTCTTCAGCCAGCTCCTCCTAAATGTTTTCTTTGAGTCGATATTTTAAGTGTAGGTCCCATCATTTGCTTCTAACTGTTACCATTAATTTTAAGTGCACAGAACATCAATGAAAAGAATGAGTGTTTGACAGCCTCTACAAATGGAAAATGTCTTTATTAAGAGCCAAACTGAAGAGGCCAAAGCCCTCTAGTTTGCTGTTTCTGGCATCTGAAGTTCAGACACAAACGACTCTGACCGGTACTTGCTGATGTGACATCTGTCTTTGTCTGCATTTGCTCTAGGAGATGCCCTGTTAGCCCTTTCCTGGACTGCCTTGATTCTGATACCTTGCCTGGACAATCTTATTATTTGTCATCTGGCTGTCTGGCTACTGTGTCCTCTTCCTGTCATCCTAAACTTCCTTTCCTTATCTGAAGCCGGAACTACGCTCATTCGGAAACAGGCACACAAACACACCGAAATAAAAATCTTGAAATTATAGTGACCAATATATCCTTTTACATTCACCTGATTTAAGCAGCACTGTAAATGAGGGAATCATATCTAACATGAAGTCAAGGTATTCTTATATCCAGAAATAACAAGCTTTTGATTCACTTGAGAATATTTTGAGCTGACGTCAAGGCTTTTAATATAATTTTGCTGATGCGGGAGCATAATATGACGAACAAAACGCTTGAGAATGTTGAGGTACGCTCTCAAATATGTTAACATGATCAGATAAAATTTAGTCCTCAAACTGGAACAGAGCAGTTAAGGTAGCATGCACTGGCAGATAATCAAACTCAGGCTCGCCAATTAAATTGTACTGCAGCTGATAACAATGCAGTTGATGATGCCCAGCATATTCCATGCTTGTCACAAATTGCTGTTACTTATGAAACAGAGCAGTAGCTTTCCACTTGAATATTTTCCAGAGCAAAGGGAACTGCGGGTATATGCACATATGCTCACAAGTGCTTGGTGGCTCTTTCTAAATATTTTTAAATGGATGTTTTAATATACAGAGAAGGCTTTGGATTTGTTTTCTGTGATTCAGCATTGTCAAGTACCCCATCATTTGCAACATTAAAGTCAGAAACTTGTCATAGCCTGTCTCCACCAGGAATATATGTGTGCATATATATCTTACACCACTTTTCACTTGTCACATATCTCAGTGGCTGGACGAGAATACAGTGCTAATTGTTCTAACTGTTGGAAAGTAGCTACACTTTAACGCATTATATCAAACAAACATTTTTACAACTCTAAAAGATCTATCTGAGTATGGAATGTGCTGCCCTAAGAGAGTTCTTCTCAATGCCAGAGAAGTACAAGTATACACCAGGTAGTCATGTAGCTGTTATGCTGAATTCAAATTTCAAGTACTAGGTGATGGTTAAACATATTTTGATTGGAACCTAGTCAGAGAACACGGAAGCTATAGGTCTGATTGGTTGGCCTACGTCATGCTGGCAAAATTCAATGTAAATAACAACTCCTATATATTTTTCTCAGAACTGGTTCCTAAGAGAGCAGAAAATCAGCTATATGAAACCATGGCTAAAGAGATAAATGGCCTCAGTACTCAAATTTGTATACCACGCTTATCTTCAACTGTAGATCACCTGAACAATAGTGAATCAACTGATTGGGAAGAATTTATCTAATGTAAACTATGTGGTCAACGATCTAAGGGATTATTCTGTGAAGAAGAAAATCTGGTTCTAATTTATACTCTGTTCTAGCTGATCGTAGAACCTAAGGAATGGTCCATTTCCCCTAGTATATTCTCTTGTGTCACTATAGATGCTTTCCCAAAATGCTGATCACAATTTTAAATTTTACCTTTTAAGTGTCTATTTGATTAGTGGCTGAATCCCTCTGTCAGACTGAAGTCCATGAGAACAGAAACTCTGTTATTTTTTGGTCTGCATTGTATACACGACATTCAACACAGTACCAGCCACAATGTGAATGCTCAAACATTTACCGAATATATGACTGAATGAATTTAGATCTTCTGGGGCTCAGTTTCTCCATATTGAAAATAAAGAGATCCTTGCATCGTGTTTAAATATTGCTCAAATTTCTTACATCTTTAAGGGTTGTGGACCACCATTTTATGATCCTTATTCTTCAGAAGCATAACAATGTTTAGAAACAGAGGCATGTATGAAATTACTAGAGAAAACAGATATAGCCAACAATCAAGCATTCCCTTGTAGGTTACTGAGTTCAGAAAATGAATGAATAAATTATTATTTTGCATTATGGATGCATTTGAATAATGGAAAGAATGTAAGAAGACATTTTCAGGTTAGCAGTAGAATAATAACAGAGAAAGAAGACAGTGGCAACAATGAGGATGAGCTATGCAAGGGAATGTGAAGATTTTCTCCATATCTGCATGTTTGCTTGATTAAAATTTCCAATTTATTCTATTAATGCTTGTTTCTCTACCTAATTAAATGATGAAGTAAATGTCGTGGCCCGGATATTTGGGACTGGCTTCATCAGAATCATTTAATTATATTTACGGGTTCCTGGAAGTTCAGATGACAAATATCACATCCCAAATCTTGAACAGCCCAAGTGACAATGCAATACTCCTAGGGAGAAAAACATGGCCATACCCATCATGCTGTGTGGAGGCTGATTTTGACAATAGAGATGCTTGCCTCCTTTCAAAGATAAAAGGAAAAACTCCAAGTTCTTTAAGTCTGAAAAGCCGGTAAATAGTAACAGCTTATAATAGTCTCTAAAATGACCATAAAGAAAATCCCAGTTGATTTAATGATTAGAAGTGAAACTTAAAGTCAAGAAATTCAAAGCCTCCTTACAAAGCCATGCCCTTCACATTTATTTAAGAATATATGTGATCACAGGCACATATTGTACAAGTCCAGCATCCTTTTGCTTATCCAAGAGAATATACAGCCACATGGCATAATGCTTTTGATTAATACCACTGACATTAAAAATGAGAAATTGAAGTGGAAATAATAGCCTACTAAATGCACACACAATAATAAAGCGTTCCATTTGTTTAAGTGAAGAATAAGAACTTTTACTTATTTTAGGTAATTTTTTGAAAAGAAAGGCAACAAATATTTTTCAACAAGTAAAAGATCATATGTATGTTCTATAGTTTTGACTGAGGGTACAAAATAAAAATGTCCTGGATATTAAAGGGTCATAAAGGAATTTTATGAACAACTGTTTGCCCACAGATTTAATTATTGGTTGATTGTAGTGAATCCATTTTATGAAAGATACCATCTGCCAGTATTTGTAAAAGGAGAAATAGACAATCTGAATAGATCTATATCTATTATAGAAATTGAATAAATAATAACCTTACAAAACATAAAGTCCTGGGTCCTCATGGGTTCACTGGGATGAATTCTACTAAACATTTAAGGAAGGAATTAGAGGAATCATCTAAGATCTCTTTTAGAGATAAAAGCAGAGGGCATACTTCCAAACTCATTCTATGAGGCCAGCTTACCCTAATACTGAAACTAGACAAAAACATGGCAAAAAAGGAAACCTGCAGACCAACATCTGTCATGAACATTGATGCAAAAAATCTCAACAAAATGTTAGCAATTCAAATGCAACAATGTATAAAAAGAATTATACACCATGACCAACTGACATTTATCACAGATATGCAAGGCTAGCTCAACAAGAAAAACCAATTAATGTAATCCAACACATCAATAGGCTAAAGAACAGTCATGAATTTAGACATAGACCTTACATCCTTCCTGAAAACCAACTCAAAATGAATCATATACCTAACTGTAAAATGCAAAACTAGAAACTTTTAGAAGATACTATAGGAGAAAATCTAGATGACTTTGGATATGGTGGTAATTTATTAGATACAACTCCAAAGTCATGATTTATGAAAAAAAAAAATGATAAGCTGGACTTCATTAAAATTAAAAACTTCCACACAGTGAGAGACAATATCAAGAGAATGAGCAGAAAACCCACAGACTGGGATAGAATATTTACAAAAGACACATCTTGTAAAGGTCTGTTATCCAAGTTTACAAAGAACTCTTAAAACTCAACAGTAAGGGCCGGGCGCGGTGGCTCAAGCCTGTAATCCCAGCACTTTGGGAGACCGAGATGGGCGGATCACGAGGTCAGGAGATCGAGACCATCCTGGCTAACACCGTGAAACCCCGTCTCTACTAAAAATACAAAAAACTAGCCGGGCGAGGTGGCGGGCGCCTGTAGTCCCAGCTACTCGGGAGGCTGAGGCAGGAGAATGGCGTAAACCCGGGAGGCGGAGCTTGCAGTGAGCTGAGATCCGGCCACTGCACTCCAGCCCGGGCTACAGAGCAAGACTCCGTCTCAAAAAAAAAAAAAAAAACAAAAAAAAAAAAACAAAAAAAAAAAACTCAACAGTAAGAATACAAGTCTGGGTGTGGTAGCTCATGTCTGCATTCCCAACACTTTGGGAGGCTGAGATGGGTGGATGACTTGAGCCCAGGAGTTCGAGACCAGCTGGGGCAACATGATGAAACCCCATCTCTACAAAAAATTAGTTGGCCGTGGTGGTGCACCTGTAGCCCCAGCTATTCTGGAGGCTGAGGTGGGAGAATCATCTAAGCCCAGGAGTTTAAGTCCACAGTGACTGCCACGGCACTTCATCCTGGGTAACAAGCGAGATCCTATCAGGAAGGAAGGAAGGAAGGAAGGAAGGAAGGAAGGAAGGAAGGAAGGAAGGAAGGAAGGAAGGAAGGAAGGAAGGAAGGAAGGAAGGAAGGAAGGAAGGAAGGAAGGAAGGAAGGAAGGAAGGAGAAAGAAAAGGAGGAGGAAGGAAGAAAAGAAGGAAGGAAGGAAAGAAGGCAGGAAGGAAGAAAGGAGGGAGGGACAGAGGGAGGGAGTGAGGAAGAAAGGAAGGAAGGAAAGAAGGAAAGAAAGAAAAAAAGAAAGAAAGAAAGAAGCGGAAGGAAGGAAAGAAAGGAAGGATTGAAGGAAGGAAGGAAGGAAGGAAGAAAGAAAGAAAGAAAGAAAGAAAGAAAGAAAGAAAGAAAGAAAGAAAGAAAGAAAGGGAGAAGAGGAAGGAAGGAAGGAAGGAAGGAAGGAAAAAGAAAGAAAGAAAGAAAGAAAGAAAGAAAGAAAGAAAGAAAGAAAGAAAGAAAGAAAGAAAGAAAGAGGAGGAAGGAAGGAAGGAAGGAAGGAAGGAAGGAAGGAAGGAAGGAAGGAAGGAAGGAAGGAAGGAAGGAAGGCAGGCAGGAAGGCAGGCAGGCAACCTGATTAAAAAATGAGCCAAAGAAGTTAACAGACACTTCATGAAACAAGTTGTACAAATGACAAACAAGCATGAGAAGAGATGCTCCATATTACATCATTAGGAAAATGAAAACTAAAACAATAATGAGATACCTGTTTGTGTGGCCGAAATCCACTACACTGACAGCACCTAATGCTGGGGAAGATGTGAAGCAGCAAGAACTCCCACTCATTGCTGGTAGGAAGGCAAAGTGGCACAGCAACTTTAAAAGACAGTTTGATGTTCTCTCACAAAATGAAACATACTCTTACCGCAGGATCTAGCCAACACATTCTTTGATATTTACCCCAAAATGTTGACAACTTATGCCCACACAAAAATCTTCATATGGATCCTTATAGCAGCCTTATTTATAATTGCCCACATCTGGAAGTAACCAAGATGTTCCTCAGTAGGTGAATGGATGAATAAACTGTGGTACATCCAGGCAAAGACATGTTCAGTGACAAAAAAAAAAAAAAAAAAAAGAGCTATGAAAAGACATTGAGGAAATATAAATGTATATTACTAAGTGAAATAAGTCAACATCAAAAGCCTATATGACATTCTGGAAAAGGCAAAACTATGAAGACAGTAAAAAGACCAATGGTAGTCAGGGATTGGAGGGGAGAGAGAGATGAGGGGACAGAACACGGGATTTTTAGGGCAGTGTATATACTGTGTGTGCACTATAATGGTGGGGACATGTCATTATATATTTGTACAAACCCATAGATCCTATAAAACCAAGAGTAACCGTGATGTAAACTATGAAGCTTCGATGACTGTGGTATGTCAATGTAGATTCATCAGTTTTAACAATATACCACTCTGTAGGGGATACTGATAACTGGGGAGGCTGTACACGTGTCAGGGCAGAAGGAATATGGGAAATCTCTGTACCTTCCTCTCAGTTCGCTGTAAACCTAAAAGTGCTCTTTAAAACAGTGAAAAATTAAAACAAGGGCAATCTGGTTGATATGGAGGATGTACAGGAAAGGTAGAGGGGGAAGCAAGATTAATTTTTGAAATTAGGATCATGAATAAAATGAAAGAGTAATATGATTATAAAGTCTCCTTCAATATCCACAGATACTTTTCTTTTTCCTAAGTGTTAAATTTCTCCATGATCCCTAACATTGTATGAACCAAACATTTACAATCTTGGACTATCTGACAGTTCAGTAATATATCTGATTTTGGAGAATGCATACTAGACAGGCTTGCCTAGAAAGTTCAGAAGGAAATTCTGAAAGCAGTGTTCTTATCTTAGTGGCAAGCCCTCATTCTCCAATGGGAAAATCATGTTTGTATTTAAGCATCATTTTTAGTATCTGCAAATGTCACACACAGACCTTCTGTTTTTACTTCAATAACCTGCACATGGTGTATATTTAGTTAGAGGCCCTGCCAGCTTTGAGGAAACTATTTACCCAAGAGCAAAAATATCTTTACTTAATACATAGATTGTATAGGTTCACTGAATAGCTTGTCTTCTAAAGTAATGATAAGACAGTGATTGTAATTCTTTACTTTTTTATAATAAGAAAGAAACGAAAGTCTTTCTCTGCAGTTAAATTATCATCTGTTAAAAGTAGCAGTATATGCTGTGTCTTAAAATTGAATTTGGCATGTTTTTAAAATGTTTAATCTTGCCTTAATGTAATTTAACAATGAAATTAAGAGAGTTGTTTTTATTTATTTTTAAAAGTTTTTAAAGCTTTGTGAGTAAACAAAGCAATTACCCATAATGTTACATTATAGTATGCCTATTTCTATTTTTGTAATGGTTTGTCCACAGACATGTATGTACACTTTACTAACTTGTTCTTTTTGCTTAATATTGTATTAATATAGTATTGCAAACATTTTTCCTTATTTCCATAGTTTTAAAAAGAAATATATTAGTGTCAATAATTAAATTTATTTTGTGCTTCTTTTAATCTCCCTAATTTTGAAACATTAATTAAGCTGTTTTTATTGTTTTGCTTTCATAATGATTCTCTCAAACTCCTTTAGCTTTTCTAATGTAGCTTTTATTTATTTATTTTTGTTGTTACTCTAAATTATCTTCTAAGGAAAGCAGGGTATAACCTCAAAGCCATGTGGCTTCTCCTAGCTCATTATCTAAATTTTAGAATCTGAAATCCCATTTTTTAACCTTTAAATAAACTTTTGTTTTATTATTCAAAATGTTTATTCTACTTTTTTTTTTCAAAAATTTACTCCAGTTATTTAGACTTACAGCACCTCTTCCCTTGTTAGACCCCTCACTGACTATTATAAACAATAACCATACACTTTAGTGACTGCTCTGTAATGGGAACACGGTTTTAATGGCCATCAAATGTTTTTGTTTTTTTTGTTTTTTCCGGTCCATAATCCAATTGGAGAGCTTACGTATAATTCAACGTTTTGAAGTTCTGTTTTATATCCTGCTGGGTATTTTGGAGAAAGAATTTCTAGGTGGGAAAGTGAGAGTCCGTAGTTTGAAGAATGTCTTCCTATTGTTTTCACACACAAATGACACATTTCCTGAGTGCCTTGGTTAAGACCTTTTTCCTTTCAGATATCAGGCCATTGGTTGATACTCTATTTGTGATGAGGTTGAAAGGAGTCCCGATTTTAATTCCCTGAAAGTAAGTTTTCTTTATATAAAAGCTTGAAGACTTTTTTTGTAACCTTTAAAGAATTGCACCAAACTATGAAGTGCTGACTTCTTATGATTAATTTTGCTCGGATATCAAAAGCACTTTGAATATCCAATGATACCGGTTTTTTAGTTTGCCTCATGACTTTTACTATAAAACTTTTTCCTACTTCGTTTGTTCGTCAGTAATTTCTATTATTTGAATGTTTTCTTTCTTTTTTTATTCCACACCTGTCATTTTTGTCTCATTCTCTTCATTGTTATTTTTTTCCTTATTTATTATCAGCCCCACCTTCCATCATTTACCTTCACTTTGAAAGAATTGATTTTTATATCTGCTTTCCATAGAAATCTTACTTGTTTATTTTCAAAATTAATTCTCATGCTTTGTTTTATCTCCCTGAAAATAGATAAAATTTTTGCCTTAAAATACTGCCTTTCATATATTGGACATTTCTTTTTTTCTCTCTCTTTTTTTTTTTTGAGACGGGGTCTTTCTCTGTCACCCAGGCTGGAGAGCAGCGGCCGGATCTCAGCTCACTGCAAGCTCCGCCTCTCGGGTTCACGCCATTCTCCTGAGTCAGCCTCCCGAGTAGCTGCGACTACAGGCGCCCGCCACCTCACCCGGCTAGTTTTTTGTATTTTTTAGTAGAGGCGGGGTTTCGGGTTAGCCAGGATGGTCTCCATTTCCTGACCTCATGATCCACCCGTCTCGGCCTCCCAAAGTGCTGGGATTACAGGCTTGAGCCACCGCGCCCGGCCCATATATTGGACATTTCTAGGGGAGTATTAGCTCCAGGATTTTTCTTCTTTCTTTCGTTTTTTTTATCCCCAGATTTTTTTCGTGAATCTCAATTTTTTTTTCTGTTTTGTTCATGTTTCATGGAAAACTAGTACTAATTTTAAGAGAAAAAGGAAACATGGACCCTTGCTTACAAATGTTCTTCCTTCAGTCCATTAACGACCGAATGCACTCCTTTCCAACCCACTAGATTTGTCAGGGTCAGTCAGACTCTTCGCGGTATGTTTGAAGTGTAAATTAATAAAATGATTCTGATAGAGAAAGAAGTTGGCAAATATATCTCTTGAATTTAGAACTGAGGAGCACACTTACTTACCTCCTATCACTACTTCTCACCAAGGATTTCTCCATGTTTTAAATTGGAATTGAAAATGGAGGGAGGAGTTGCTGTTTACCAGCTAAACCACGTAAGACTTCCAAATCGGGGACTGGAGATACTTTGGGGTTAGAAAGCTGTTTCTGATTAATTTTTAAATTTTTACTACAGACACATGCATCTAACTTTAGATAAAAGTGCTTACAAACATTTGTAGAAATTAATGTAAGCGTCTGTTTCTTGTCTCCTTTTTTTTTTTTTTTTTTGAGACGGAGTCTCGCTCTGTCGCCCAGGCTGGAGTGCAGTGGCAGGATCTCAGCTCACTACAAGCTCCGCCTCCCGGGTTTACGCCATTCTCCTGCCTCAGCCTCCCAAGTAGCTGGGACTATAGGCTTGGCTTCTCCCTCTTCTTTCCGGAGCCACCCTCTTCACACTCCCCTCCACTGGTAACTCATGTGACAGCCTAGTATATATCAGTCTATACTTTCTCTGTGTTTTCTTTTCTAAAACAAAATGAGATTTTACATACCCATCTCCATCTTTCATATTCAACAACTCTTTGTGGAAAGCTATCCAAGTGAAATGATTTATTCTTATTAATGAATACATGGTATAATGTATGAATGATGTTTCACTGCATGCTTGTACCATAATCTGTTCAGTCATTCCCTTGTTGAAGTGTTTTATCCCTGTGAGAAATGTTGTATCCTGGTACTTTGACTCCTATGGGATATATTTCTAGAAGTGGGGTTTTCAGATCAAAAGACAAATGATTTTTAATTTAATAGGTTATATATTTCTGCACCCAAAGCTGCTACATATCCTGTAATGGCAATGTACTGTAATAACCTTTACCTGATCTCTGTCAGCAACACAATTTTTAAAAGTTTTTTTAAGTAGTCTGATTGGTAGAAAGCATATCTTGCTAATTTAATTGGCATTTCTCCAACGTTTGGTTGCTTTTTTCTAATCTGAGCTTTTTATTTCTTAAAACTTATACTTTAAATATTAATCCTTGTTTTCTGAATTGTGGTTTTTTTAAACCAATCTATGGTTTATCTAGTGCTTTCTTCCCTGGTATTTTTCGAGGTCTTGATCTTAATGCTATTCTATGATAATAGAATATTATTGAAAACTCTGCAAAATACGTGAATGGCTGTTATTATTTGCAATTGTAGCTCATATTTCATTTTCTGTTTGCATATTACCACCAGTATTCCAATGGAGTTTATTAACAAGATGGTCTCAAAACTTTCACTCAGTTTATTCTTTTTCCTGCATACCCTGATTTTTATTCGCTCTCATAATAGAGTCTTATTACTTTACTCAGAGTGGGGAATAGATAAAAAACAACTTTTTGATATTATAAGAAATACTCCTTCCTGAAGTCTGAATTGTACTTTCAAGAGTTCCTTTTTAATGTAATACATTTTAATTTTTTTTAGCAAAGATAAAATAGGTTTTCTTTCTATTAATACAAAGAAAAAGGAATAATTTTTACACCATTCAGTTCTATTTTGAAAGTCATCTTAGATTCCATATGACAGTGACAAATTAATATCTGTTAAACATTTTTACCATGCAGTAGGCATGGTGCTTTCCACACCATGTATTGTTTGATCCTTAAAACAATACCACGAAGAAGGAATTATCATAATTTTACAGTAGAGGAAATTGGACTCAAAATAACTTGCCAACATCACATAATTAATAAAGATTAGGTAGGATTTTAAGCAAATGCTATCCTTACTCCTGTAGCCCCCTCTGTGTGAGTTTAACAGAACAAACAGTTGAATCGCGCAATCAAGTTGCAAAATCAAAAGAGCTACCTGCAAACAGTTCTGAGAACTGCCCACCCACCTGGCCTGAGGATTTACAATATAAAAAAGAAAATTGATGTGCGTGGCTCCCTTGTTATTTTGTTAAAGCCTTCAAACGAATAACTGAAGAACTATATGGTCACAGAAAATGAAGTTCACTTTCCATCTAGTCATTCAGGAAGGTGAAGCTCCCAGTTTGGGTGTGTAGATTGTCATGAATTTATCAAAGCTTTCCACTGAATATGATTTTCAAGTGAATGTTTTAAAGTACTTCACATCAGAGAGAAGTCCTGGAAAAGGGACCCAGCCTCTGCCAGGCGTTCCTACACTTCCCTTTCCAGGTTATGTAGGGTGGGGCTTCTCAGTTGTGCTCTGTGCAGCACATCGCTCTTGGGCCTCTTTGCTGGAAAGACATAATTCATAGTTCAATATTTGATTTTCCTGAGAGCACAGATTGGTTTTCAAAGTGGCTATATCGGCTCACTCTTCACAAAAGTGCCCAAATGTTGTCAGTTCCCAGTGTCCTCGGTAGCATTTGACAGGTGTGAAATGTAACTGGTTGCTGTTTAAATTTTTTGCTATGCATTTTTCAATGGGATTTCCTGAAATATTCTTCTTGACTCTTTGGAGACTCTTTTTATTTCTATTATTATTTTCTTCTTGATTTACACATTACAAAGATTTCCTCTCTCCTTATCTTTCTATCTCTAGTATCTGTCTATACAAGACTTTTTTCCCTTAGTCATGACTTCTACTGTCCTATGGTATCAGAGTTTGTCCTTCTCTCTGTGTCTTGAACTAAAAACTCTCAATATATACTTGGTCTAGTGTGATGGTTCATATTGAGTGTCAACTTGATTGGAATGAAGGATCAAAGTATTGTTCCTGGGCGTGTCTGTGAGAGTGTTGCTAAAGGAGATTAACATTTGGGTCAGTGAACTGGGAGAGGAAGACCCACCCTCAATCTGGGTGGGCACCATCTAATCAGCTGCCAGTGTGACCAGGATAAAAGCAGGCAGAGGAACGTGGAAGGACTGTACTGGCTAAGTCTTCTTGCCTCCATCTTTCTCCTGTGCTGGATGCTTCCTGACCTCCAACATTGGACTCCAGGTTCTTCAGCTTTTGGACCACAGACTGAAGGCTGCACTGTCAGCTTCCCTACTTTTGAGGTTTTGGGACTCAGATTGACTTCCTTGCTCCTCAACTTGCAGATGGCCTATTGTGGGACTTCACCTTGTGATCATGGAGTCAATACTCTTTAAGAAAATCCTTTTCATATAGACATCTATCCTATTAGTCCTCTAGAGAAAACTCATACTAGTACAACTAGTTCATCATTGTCCTTCCTATTTAGCAAAGTTCTCATGTTACTTCACCTTAAGACCATTTTCTAGCTTTAGTTGGAAACTGGATTATATAGTTTTTCATGAAAAATCAAGTCTGGGGTTATGGTGGCAGGACCGGCTAATTCCTACAAGGAATTTTATGCAGAAGACAGATGGAGGTGCAAATCTTTTAGAAGGGGATGGTGAACAGGACAGATATTGTGAAGCTTCAACTTTTCAGGAGGAAGCCCCATGCATCTAATACAAACTGTTAGTAAAACTGGTAATAAAGTTTGGTTTGTGTTTCCTTTGGTGTGGTAATAAAGTTTGGTTTGTGATTTAAAGGTTGAATGAATAATATCTCATTTTTAAAAAAATTTTACATTCATGTTTTATTTCTTCTGGAAGTTGTTTTTCTGTATGATATGAGATAGAGATCTAAAAGCAATTGTTCCCACATATTTATTAAATACTGTACCTACTTATTTGAATTATATTGATATTAACATATTTGATTTGTATCTATTTGGCTTATTTTAGGAACTTTATTAAACCAATCCTTTTATTCTGGCATCAGTACTTTTCAAGTAGTACCACTTGGTAATACATTACTATTCTCTTGAAAAATGCTGGATTGTGTAAGAATTTGTACAAAAATATTAGCTTTATTGTGTGTTCAGGAGAACATTAATTTTATTTGAGAATACATTTGCAAAATTATTGTGCAATTCACCTTGTAAACAAAAGTTAAGTATGGATATTTGTTTTTAAAGCAAGTCTAATATAAAAGTCAAGTTTCAGTTTGAAAGACCTTTATGGGATGGTATGGAACTTGTTTTCATGAAATGTTAATTCACAAGTAATATACAATTAAATAGCAACAAAGAGATAATAAATCTAGACATGATTTGAGTGAACTACTGGTAGTGGTATCATGAAAAGGCTGATCATCATGCATCTCTTTGCTGAGAAGTCTGGCTAGCATGCAGCCCTTACCAATTAACGGCAATGTTTTTTATCTGAGCTCATTTAAATGCATTTTTAAGAGTCCAGACAATGAGGAATAGATGGCTGTAGTTGCTATCTCTGTGGTACATAGGCATGATCACACTGGATGATTTCACCTAGAAAATACAAGGACATCAGAGTATAACTTGACCTAAAACCCCAAATATTCAGCATTTTGATTTATTCATACTAATGCATATACTCTTCATCTTTTGTCTGGATAATTAAAAAATATCAGTATAGAGTACACTATTGAGATTTAAATGAGTGTAGAATATCCAAGTGGAATATTATTGAAATGGAGGATTAGTGGAAGAGAACTGAAAGCACAGAAAGTTTGCAGTAAGATAAAGGAATATTGGAATTTAAATTTTTAGAAGGTAAAACAGACAAGTAAAAACATGACATAGTCATAGAAGAAACTATCTGAATTTACTATCTTTAAAAATGTTTATAGTTAAGGAGACCAAGAATCTTAAATCATGTGTCTATTTCTAGCAGCTTTGTACAGTACACGTTTCACTAACTCTTTCCCTGAAATAAATAAAGAAAAAAACTAAAATGATTGGATAAAATATTTTTAAAATTTTTGAATACATTAATGAGCTGATAAAAAAGTGAGAAATCCACAAAGACCCAAAACTAAATAAAAAATGAAAGTCAGAAAGCTAAATGGAACAATGAAGTAAGTTTTTGCCTTGCGGACATTTATTAACCCGGGGTAGCACAAACTTTGGATTCCACAGGTTATGAGACACAGAGATCAGGAGACAAAGCCCAAAGACAACCAGAATTTGTGGAACTCTAAGAATAATCAGCAAAAATATTAAAAATAAACAATCAAACACAATAATTCAAAACAAATAGCTAAATAAAGACTGAATCTTTTGTTCATCAAGGGTGAGCAAGAAGTAGACCCACTGTACAGAAGAGATCTGAAAGATGGTAAGTACTTTTTGAAACCTTCATGTGATAGGAAAGGAAGTGAACCCTTGTGGAGGCTTGCAGCCTGAACGCACACTACATGGCAGATACAAATATATAAAGTGGTTCCAGTGCCTGATATGATTTGCATCTGTGTCCCTCCTAAATTTCATGTCGAATTGTAATTCCCAGTGTTGGAGGTTGGGTCTGGTGGGAGGTGATTGGATCATGAGGGTGGTTTCTCATAAATTATTTAGCACCATCCCCTTTGGTGCTATTCTGGTGATAGTGAGTGAGTTCTCATGAGATCTGGTTGTTCAGAAGTGTGCAGCACCTCCTACTTTCTTGGTTGCTCCTGCTCCAGCCATGTAAAAAGAGGAGCCTGCTTCCCCTTTGCCTTCCACTGTTACTGTAAGTTTCCTGAAGCCTTCCCAGAAGCCAAGCAGTTGGCAGCATCATGTTTCCTGTACAGCTTGCGGAACCATGAACCCATTAAACCTCCCTTCTTTATAAATTACCCAGGTATTTCTTTACAGGAGTGCGGGAACAGACTAATAGAGTGTCTCAGTGAGTTGGCTCAAAGCAAATGCAAATCTTCTGAGAATGAACCTCACTTAATCACAAGCCTATAATAGTTTTCATGTGTAAATCCTCAGGAAATAAAATCTCTTAGTGGAGAAAAACAAAACAAAACAAAACAACACCGACCAAGATCACAAGGCAGTATGAGTAGGAATCTACTGGAATAAAAAAAATTGAAAAAAAAAAACAGCCTTCAAATATTGGTTTATCTAATAAAAACCATCAAATAAAGAAGTTTAATATATGTTTAAAATAGAAAAAGAAATATGAAGTAGAAAAACAAACAATGATCTGATAAAGAGAAGGAATAGATTACTTTCAAAGGAATAACAACTAGGTTGATGGGTGATTTCTTAACAGAAACTATAAAAGCCAGATGACAGTGAAAGAAATGCCAAATTTTAAAAATTTGATTATTCTATGGGTACTTCCAGGTTTCAAATGAAATAATCAAAGCCTTGAAGCTTTTTAAATGCTTGCAAAAAACCTAGGGAAATGTATTATGTGTTGATTCAGTATTCATGGTTGTGACTTAAGCTTTTTATTCATAAAACAGTTAAAAATGAAAGAAAAGATCTTTATTGTCAATTTCATAGATCGAATTCACTGACAGCAGCTCTAAGATCAATCAGAAACTGTTTTCTCTTGGTTATAATGAAATTTTGAATTTGCATGACAAATCGAATAATAATGTTTTCCTCTAACAAATTAAAATCTGATTTTTAGTAGTGCTGTGTGCAAGGGCAAAGTTAGCCTCTGATTGAGGCTCTTATTTTTTTTTTTAACACACATGATTGATAAACCAATTCAAGGATGACACTAATTGCTTTTTTTTTTTTTAGAAACACAAAATGTGGTCTTCTCCTCTGATATAGTTTTACTAAGTATTCCTTCACTCTTCCGTTTAGAAAGAGCTGAATTACTCAAAGAAATAAACAACAAAGCATTCTGTACTTCATCAGGTAGAACTTTTAGTTTTATGTCCTTACTGTTCAGACTCACAGCAAACATTTCTGCTGTAGTGAAGTGCCTGGATTTCAGAGATCTTAGTGTGACTTGTAACTGTTTCTCCAATTCCCACACCTTGCACGTAGGTTCAAAAGTTCAAATGTTGGAAAGGAACCAGAATTGTTATTGTCCCCTGTGACTTAACCAGGATGTACACAGTCAAAAGAAGCTGCTCACTAGAAGTTCATCTACATTAAATAATTCACATAATTTTTGTATTAGTCCATTTTCACACTGCTGATAAAGACATACCTGAGACTGGGTAATTTACAAAAAAAAAAAAAAAAGAGGTTCAATTGGACTTAAGTTCCACATGGCTGGGAAAGCCTCACAATCATGGTGGAAGGCAAGGAGGAGCAAGTCACATCTCGTATGGAGGGCAACAGGCAAAGAGAGAGAACCTTGTGCAGGGAAACTCCCCTTTTTTAAAAACAGCAGATCTCATGAGACTTATTCACTATCATGAGAACAGCATGGGAAAGACCTGCCCCCATTATTCAGTCGCCTCCCACTGGGTGTCTCCCACAACGTGCAGGAATTCAAGATGAGATTTTGGTGGGGACACAGACAAACCATATCAATTCTCATCCAGGAAATTATGCAACATAAGCATGAAAAAGTATTTAGACAATGGTAAATGCACTCAATCAGAAGAGAATCTTGAGATTCTACTAGCAAATGAAGATATAGTATTTTATACACAAAAACTTTAGAGTACTTTCATTTGTAAATATGTTCAATTTAACCTAAAGAAGTTAGAAAATAGTAAAGTAAAATTCTTTTTTAAATAAAACTCTACTAAAGCTTAAAAAATAATTTCAAATGTTATTGAGAAATCCTAACCAGAGCAATCAGGCAAGATAATGAAATAAAAGACATCCAAATAGGAAAAGATGAAGTTACACCATCTCTCTTTGCTGACAATATAATTCTATTACCTAGAAGACCCTAAAGACTCTGCCTAAGGGACCTTGGAACTGACAAATGACTTCAGTAAAGTTTCAGGATATAAAATCAACATACAAAAATCAGTAGCATCTCTGTACACTAATAATGTTCTAGCTAAAAGACAAATCAAGAATATAATACCATTTACAATAGCCATACACACACCCCCAAACCTCCTATCCCCCCCAACTCCACACACATACATAGAAATACATCTAACCAAGGAGGTTAAAGGTCTCCATAAGGATAACTACACAACACTGCTGAAATAAATCAGAGATGACACAAACAAATGGAAAAAATTCCATACTCATGGATTTAAAGAATCAATATCGTAAAATGGCTATATTGCCCAAAGCAATCTACAGATTAAATTACCAACCCCAATGTTTACAGAATTAAACAAAATCTATTCTAAAAATTAATATGAAACCCCAAAAAGCCTGAATAGACAAAGCAATCCTAAGAAAGAAGAACAAAGCTAGAGGCATCACATTACCCAACTTTAGACTATAAAGCTACAATAATCAAAACAGCATGACACTGGTTCAAAAACAGACACATAGACCAATGGAACAGAATAAGACTAAGAAATAAACCCACACATGTGAAATCATCTGATCTTCAACAAAATCGACAAAAATAAGCAATAGAGAAAGGACTCGCTTTCAATAAATAGTGCTGGGATAACTGGGTAGCCATATGCAGAATGAACCTGACCCCTACCCCTTACCATATACAAATCTTAAGATGGATTAAGGATTTAAATGTAAAACCTCAACCTATAAAAATTCTGGGAGACGGCCGGGCGCGGTGGCTCAAGCCTGTAATCCCAGCACTTTGGGAGGCCGAGGCGGGTGGATCACGAGGTCAGGAGATCGAGACTATCCTGGCTAACATGGTGAAACCTCGTCTCTACTAAAAATACAAAAAACTAGCCGGGTGTGGTGGTGGGCGCCTGTAGTCTCAGCTACTTGGGAGGCTGAGGCTGGAGAATGGCGTGAACACGGGAGGCAGAGCTTGCAGTGAGCCGAGATCACGCCACTGCACTCCAGCCTGGGAGACACAGCGAGACTCCATCTCAAAAAAAAAAAAAAAAAAAAATTCTGGGAGACAACCTAGGAAATATCCTTCTTGTCATGGGCTTTGGCAAAAAATGTATGACTAAGTCCCCAAAAGCAAGTGCAACAAAAACAAAAATTGACAAGTGGGACCTAATTAGACTAAAGAGTTCTGCATAGCAAAAAAAAAAAAAAACCAACAGAATGAACAGACAGCCTACAGAATGGGAGAAAATATTTGCAAACTATACATTTGAAAAAGATCTAATATCCAGAATCTACAAGAAACTTAAACAAACCAACAAGCAAAAAATAAATAATCCAATTTAAAAATGGGCAAAGGACATGAACAGATACTTCTCAAGACATACAAGCAACCAATAAACATATGAAAAAATGCTCAACATAGCTAATTATCAGAGAAATGTAAATCAGAATAACAAAGAGATACTATCTCACACCAGTCAGAATGGCTATTACTAAAAAGTCAAAAAAGTAACAGATGCTGACAAGGCTGCATAGAAAAGAAATGCTTTTGATGGAAATGCAAACTAGTTCAGCCACTGTATAAAGCAGTTTGGAGACTTCTCAAAGAACTTAAAACAGAACTACCATTCAACCCAGCAATGCCACTAGTGGGTATATATACCCAAAGGAAAATAATTCATTCTATCAATAAGACACAAGCAATCATATATTCATTACAACACTGTTCACAATAACAAAGATATGGAATCAACCTAGATGCCCAACAATAGTGAATTGGATGAAGAAGTTGTACACCACAGAATACTATGCAGCCATAAAAAGAAGAAAATCATGTCCTTTACAGCAACACGGATGTAGCTGGAGGCCATTATCCTAAGCAAATTAACACAAGAACAGAAAACCACATACCACATGTTCTCATTTATTAGTGGGAGCTAAACGTTGAATACACATAAAGATAAGGATGAGAACAGTAGGCACCGGGGACTACTAGACAGGGGTACATGGGCTGAAAAACTACCTAATGGGTACTATGCTCACCACCTGGTTGGTGGGACCATCTGTATCCCAAACCTCAGCATCACATAATATACCCATGTAACAACCCTGTACTTGTACCCACTGAATCCCCCAAAAAAAGTTATTAAAAGGAAAAGTAAAAAAAAATCCTCAGATGAGTGGGCAATAATAGCTTTATTTATAAGTAAATTGTAGAGAAAATATTCTTTGTCTTACCTCATTAGAATCAAACTTATATGATATTGAATTTTGTAGTCTATAATTCACTAAATATTGCTCTCATTATTGAAACTGGATCTTGATTTTCTGTTCCTCAAAAAGAATTGGCTTCTTCAAATCTTTTCACTGTAAATCTTCATGGAAATAGATCCCACAATAGGCAAGTTTTTGTTTTGTTTATTTTATTTTTTGTTTTTCCATTTCATGTAATATGATGTTATAATAATACTAAATGGATTTAAATGAAAATATTAATATAATTCTATCAGTGTGAGCCTGCTGGTCTCCTTCCTAGATTTTTTCTTTCAACCAGTAATTAGCATAAATAGAGTCAGGTGGGGTTTTACATAGTTGAAATCAGTGCATTGCTTGTGTGTGTATGTTGATATTACCATGACGTATCAACACTTTTAAAAATGTTGTCAAATTATAGCTTAAATAAATTAGTGTTATTTTTTTCTAACTAATTTGACAAAAACAATAAATTTATAAGCCAATGTAAACATCAGAGTTAGCATAGTAGTATGATTAAAAGAATGAATTCTGGTGATAGACTACCTGGAATAAATTCTAAGTCAGCTCCTTGGACAAGTTACTTCTTTGTGCCTAATCTTCTTTGAATTCATCTGTAAAATGGACATATTTTGTCACTTTCATTAGAGAATTGTTATGAAGATTAAATGAGATGTAAAAATTAAATGCATGGAAAGGCCTTAGAAAACTTCCTGACTCATAATAGATGAAAGGATTAGGCATCAATAGATAATCAACAGAGAAATGAACATGAAAAAAAGGGCAAACTATTTGAGTACAACCTTATTAAGGTGCTTACACTAGCATTAATATTTTTTCTACAAAACCAAATTGTTCTAATAATATGCAATATAATTTTACTTTATATATTTTCCATAATATTATTTCACACAGTTTTTTTTGTCACTGCAAAGCCTTTAATCTTGTAAAAGCCACATATCATTCCATCTGGCTGATATATATTACAATATTTAGATTGTTTCAGTTTAGCATTGTAAATATTATAAATTTCTTTGTCATAATATCTTTTTACTTCTCATGATTTGTTTCTTTAGAGTAAATTCCCAGAAGTGGTATTACTGAGCCAAAGGGCATGGACTTTTTCAAACCCCTTTTATGTCCAAATTTTACTCAAGAAAGATACAGGAAATAAAAACAAGTGGAACTATGGAAGGACAAGTCTCTGTCTGGAGGGAGGAGGTGGAAAAATGCTTATGGAATTAAGGTAAACTGGAACAAGAACAACAAAGCGAGGACAGGCACACACAGGAGATGGAAAGAGAGACAGAAGACTTCACAAATTTGCTTTGGGCCATCTGTGAGCTTTCTTTCTCATTCATTCGTAACTGGAATTCATATCAGAAGTAAGACTGGAATCACACAACTTTTGATATAAATAAACTTTTTGTTGGAAGATACGGTGGATAATGATCAAGAAATTCACAAAGCTTTGGAGCACTGAGATAGCAAAGTAGATGCATGACACCTAAGCATTGACTGATAAGTATGACCATGAGATCATTTAATTGAAATCCCAAGTCCTGGGCAAATATCTTAGAAGAGCCACACTCTCGTAAAGGTTGACTGGGGTTATGTGTGCATGTGTGTGTGTGTGTGTGTGTGTGTGTATACACATATATATGTATATATATGTATGTATATGTATATATGTGTATGTATATGTACATATACATTCTTATATATGCTCCTATGTTTTCCAAGGGGGGCCAGGCTTGACAGTGACTTTTGGCAGGAAGAACCAAGGAAAGAGAAGTCATCTAATAGATTTAAAATCAGAACTTTAGGTCCTCTACAGAATCAGAGACCTAAAAATCTGGCAGCCATGGACATTTCCATGTGAAATTTTCAAGGGGGAACATGAGGGAATTTGTCTGAGTCGAGGCCTAGGACATATGAAGTATTGGTACGGATACCTTCCTATGCACCCCTCCCAGCAAATGCTTAATTTGTCTTTGTGTCTGAGATGATGACCATTTAATGTAAAGTATACATGGAAGTTGGGAAACCTTAGAGTGGAGAACATAAAAGCTTACAAAAGTGCCTTTGTGCTCAAGCTCCATGGAGAGAGGGAAAAATCTCTAAGAAAAGAAATGAACTTGAAAGAAGTTAGAGAATCAAAACCAGCATCAAGAAATTGTCAGCAAGGGAACATGATGGGAAGAGAGAATTCTCAAATAATTGTTTACTATACAATGATAATTACTATTTATTGAAGCTTTGCTACTATACAGCATGATCATAACTTCTCCTATTTTAGTTCTGTGATTAAGCATCTCTGTTTTAGAAATGAGGAATACTAAGATTTAGAGGTATTAGTTAATTTGCCCAAGATTGCATAGCTATTGAGTGGCAAAGAAAGGTTTTGAACTCAGACTGTTTTGCCCTGAAAAAGCAACTAATCACTCCTATGAAATATTGAACCTTTTTTTTTTTTTTTTTTTTTTTTGAGACAGAGTCTCGCTCGTTGTCCAGTCTGGAGAAGCACCAGCTTGCACTGAGAGAAATGAGAAAAACTGCAGCAGAGCTTCAGAACTGTGATCTGTTACAAAGTAAATGGTCATCGACGAATTACCACTTCAGATACATTTTGAGGTAGATGACCTTGTTAGTCCCTTTCAATGAGAAGATTCTATGATTCTAATATTTCTTAAGATGATCCTCTGAAGTGACTCAATGGCTTAAGAGACAAACATTACTCTCTGATTCATTGTAGCCCTTCCACTGTTTGGCAAACTAGCTAAGTGATTTGGGCTTATTTCTAAAATAAAAGCAGTAAGATTAGTAAAGTGTAGTTTCATTTCAGAAAAAAAGCCAAGGAAATAATGAAAAAATATATTTGGAGGAATAATTAAAAAGACTTAGTACATAGTGGCATTATGAACTAGGCATCTTAGATGTATATTTTTATTACACGTATTTGTATGAATAAATGATTTAGATGACATGGCAGCTTTGGATTTTTTCAATTTCTAGTCTCCGATGGGATTTCAGATAAAATACACATAACTTTAACTCTAAGGAGGCTTACTTGGGAAAAAATAGTTGCATTTATTTTGTGGTGGTTTAAAAAGAGAATGTAGAATTTGCACAGAGACCTCAGCTCCTGCTCCATTTCTGTTGGTAATTGGCTCTGTGACCATGGACTCATCACTGAATTTCCATCAATCTCAATTTCTATACCTCAGAAATTCTTTCCTTTCATTTCTGATATTAATTCATTTTTTAAAATCCATTCATTTAAATAAAAACATCTATTTTATTTGACAATGTATTGTAACTAGTAGGTTATGTTGTGATTGAGAAGATATCGTTTCTACTTTAGTTCACTTAAACTGAAGAAGAAGGGTTCCCCAAAAAGGAAAAAAACCAATCATCTGAGAAGTATGAAGAGATACAAGTGAATGAAGTTCTAGATGCTGAGCAAGGGGCAAGCTTGACAAAGTAAGAGATTCACTAAAGAGTGGTCAAGTAGGATGAAGATGGATTTTCACTTGGATTTGGATTGGATTTCACTTTTGGACTGTCACTAGTAAATTAGAGCAATTTTTTTTAGCTTTTGTTTTCAATTTTTGTGGGTACATAGTAGGTGTATATATTTATGGGGTACATGAGATGTTTTGGTGCAGACATGCAATGCATAATGATCACATCATGAAGAATAGGGTATCCATCCCCTCAAGCACTTATCTTTTGTGTTACAACCAATCCAATTATACTTTTTTAGTTATTTTTAAATGTACAATTAAATTGTTATTGAGTGTAGTCACCCTGTTGGTCTATCAAAAAGTAGGTCTTATTCACTCCTTCTAATTATTTTTTGTATTGATTAACCATCCTGATCTCCCCTCAACCTCACTCCCATTTCCCTTCCCAGCCTCTGGCAACCAAAGAACATTTTAGGTGGTACAAAAGGGCAAGATCAGTATTTAAATGAGCTGAAGGATAAATGCACGTAAGAGGAGAGAAAGTAAAGATGATTATTCACAGAAATTTTGCCATGAAGGGAGAAAGGAAGGTAGGTAAGTTTGCTTAAGCAAGAGTTTGTGTTGCTTGAATTATTTTATTATTTTACTTAATACTTCCAGTTTTCAGTGATCACATCCCTCTTTGACATTTTTACTAAAGGATTAAATGAAAGCATTTTTGCTTTTACACGGAGCAGTAATGACACAGAATTGTGACATCATTACAGTGAGAATTGTAACAATTTCCAAAATGACTCTAGTGAAAACACTCTAATTAAGGGGATATTTGGGGAATGGAGCTCTACATCAGTTCATAAGCCTGACCTACCCCCCAATTATCCACCCCTTTATTTCTTTATTTTTATCATCGCATTTTAAATTGTTTCCCACATCACACATCAATAGTTAAGTGCTTTATATTGAGAATCTCTTGTGTGCTAAGGATTATTCCAGCACTCAAATGAGAAGCAAGCAAGTCAGAGGAATTACAGAAGTTCTAGATGCTATTATCTACCTCAGAGAACACACCAAAAAAAAAGTCTACATGCTTAGGAATTTAACATGTGTAAAACCACAGTGTCCAAATAGAACACATTACTAAACCATAAACAGATTTAATTAGCTACAAGTTTTCAAAAAGGAAGATGAGATTTTAGGGCTCACACAACTAAGAGGGTAAACACTGCAGCCCTTAGAAAGAGAATCTTATCGCAGAAATAACGTCAGAGAAATCAAAGAGAAAGGTAGAATACGGAATATTGAACTTTTCTTGAAGCCCAGGTCTGGCATGATTTAGGGCCTTTAAGTGAAAAGAGACATATTTTGCATGGGAATGCATATGCTTTGATATATAATGTAATATGCAATATGTTGTTAATTTTCTAAGATCATTGGATAAGATTTGCTCCTTGACTGGAGTAAATTCTCCAAATGGGAAGGAACAAAGTCTGCAAATATAGTAGAAGGAGGGAGGGTCAATAAATAGGTTTTCTCTGAGAATTATACAGATGTGGATTCAACAAATAGCAATTCAAGAAGAGCATCCTTCATGTGCAAAGGACAATGGCATCTTTTGGCACAGGGTATGTGGTGTGAACTTGCCACATCTCTCTCATTAAATTTAAACTTCATGGGCAGCACCTTCTGGGGAAAGTGCACCTCTTGGCTGAGATTAGAGAATCTATTTCTTTTCTCCCAGGGAGCAAAGGGCAGGACAGATAAGGTATGCCTCTCCTATGCAGTGGGGACCATGTTCCTGGCCAAGGAGACAAAGGTAAGCTCCTTCATAAAGATTGTCACAGATACGATTTGGCTGTGTGTCCCCACTCAAATCTTATCGTGAACTGTAATCCCCACATGTTGCCACATGTTGGGAAAGTGGACTGGTGTGAGCTGATTAAGTCGTGAGGATGGACCTCCCCCTTGCTGGTTGTTTGATAAATATCTGGCACTTTTACCCTCTCACTCTCTCTCTCTCATGCCACCATGTAAGATGTGCCTTGCTTCCTCTTCCCCTTCCACCACAATTGTAAGTTTCCTGAGGCCTCCCTAGCCATGTGGAACTGTGAGTCAATTAAACCTCTTTTCTTTATAAATCACCCAGTCTTAGGTAGTTCTTCATAGCAGTGTGAAAATGGACTAATATAGTCACATTTTTTCCTGAGAAAACAGTCACATTTTCCCTAATTTATTTCACATTTCCTATCCTTGGATTCTTGAGAAAGAGGAAAAAAATACCATGTATTATTTTTAGGTTTTTTTAAAAATCACATTTCTTAATGTCATTTGCCAAGTCCACCAGCAAACAAGTGACACACACTATAGTTTGCTTGTGTCCTGTTCCAGTTTTTGACTTAGATATACAGATCGAAGCCTGTGGTCTTAGGTAGTGGCATAGGTAGGACAACAGGTTAGTTTTGTGTCGGACTTGAAGAAGGCCACATAGGAAGGAAAGCTCCCTAAGACCCTATAAGCCCACAGTGAATGATAAATCGAGGTGCTTATTCTTTTTGACTCCTCCAGAAAATTGAAGGAATAACACACAAGATTTGTCATCATTTCTGAATCATTTAATCCTGAAATGAAATCATGCCTTTTATCTTGGGAATTACTTTGAATACAGACCCATTTGGCATCTAAAAAGTTAGTCTCTTTGACTCATGCATCACACTTCTCAGACAAAGGAACACATTCTTCATTTGGGAAAATAACTTTAAAAAATTCTTGCTACTTGAAACAAGTCCTTGTTAGAGCAGGCTAAAGCTTTGGTTTAGAAATCATATATGAATTCCCTTTTGATCAAACAGACACTAGCCTCAAACAGGACCCAGGTTTGAAACTGAGAAAATCTCAGAGGTGAGATTCTCTGGGCCAGGGGATGGCCAATGGATTAAGAATTCAGGATTATCCACAGGGCAGTCTGTTTCTCACAATAAAACTGAAAGGCATATCAAGGAGTAACAAGGTCACCGTGCTATCAAAATGCAATGCGTAATCTCAGAAAGTTCTCAAGAATTAGTGTGTTTCTCCGAAATTGTCTAATTCAGAATGGAAATCTGAAATATTTTGCTGCTTTCAAGGCTAGTTGCTGATGAAACAGGCTGAAAGCCTGCACCAAGTACTTGCTTTTCCTTCTCCTGTTCAATAGCCATCTTTAAAATAAAAATGGAAAACTAAGACAAAGACTTAAAAACAATCCTTAAACTCCACATTCACCTCCAGCTACCATCCTATGTTTTGAGTCTGTCACTCACATGCAAGTATTTTGAAAGTGCGATTGACCCTCACGGTGTTCAGTGAACCTGTTAGCAACTCTGGATATGAAGGGATGGCTTACTACTCTTATTAACTGGCTTTACAATAGATCTTTAAATCTAACATGAATCCTTAAAAATATTTCTCCCAGCAGAAAATGGCATGTGCCAAATTGTATTAGTAGAGAATAGTTATAATAGGGCAAGAAGAACTTTTTGCATCTTTAAGGTCAAAGACCAAGAGATGATATGAGTCAAAATCTTTTTTCCTAAGACAACAGAAATTCCTCTATTTTGAGGTTATTGATTGTCTTACACTTATTTTTCACTATAAACAAGAGAGGAAGAGCTAGCAAAGAATCATGCAATGGCCCTGCATTTGTAACTAAGCTGGAGCCAGGAAATGGCATTCATCTGTGAAAGAAGTCACTCACTGCCAAATGAGTTCACTGACATTTGGGACAGCAGTGGAGAATTTGAAATGGTTAACCTAACACATTAGAAGCAGGATTCTTGGAATGAGCCTTAAATAACAGAAATCTCATTATTGCAGGTCAGAAAAGCTGAATTTTGAGAAGATAAAATTTTGAAGTAGGAAGATACGGAATGATTTTTCATTATTCATTTCAAACTTTCAAATGTAATTGTCTCTCAAGTTCCTTACACTTAACCTGAGGCACATTTTCTGTATTTTTTATAATTGATTATGAGACTCGCTACTTGAATCTTTCTTTCTGATTTGTTTATTCTAGGATACTTTCACAAGAAAAATTAATCTTCAATGTTTTAAAATAAAATATCTCTAAACGTTTACAATGTTAATGAGTAGCTTACACAAATTCAATTATACTTCTCTCTTTTTAGTGATTAAAATATTATAGACTATATTAACATATGTGCTATATGTTATGGTATATATTATACATTGATAAGTCCATATTTAAGTATAGGTTTAAATATATATATAAATATATAAAAGCAATTAACAACATATAATGCAAGTAAAAAGTAGTTTAAGGACTTTTTTAGAGTAATTTAAAATTAATTCTATTTTGACCTATTTGCTAGCTTTAAAAAACATCCTCAAATAAGGTATGCTGCCACAAATGTACCCATGCAATCAGTTTATACAGTTTATACGTTAGTGCTATGTTCACAGGAGAATTTTATTCAAATGAAAATAATCAATTTGGCAAACCCAATAAAATGCCTAATGTTTATCAGGTATTCACAAATATTAATTCCTGTCTTCTCTTAAGAAACAATATTCCATGCAGATGAGAAAGTAATTCATTACACAATAAGCAAGAAGTTGTTCCGAATAAGAAGACAGTAAAACATGGCATATACATTTTAGTCAAATGCAGGAGCTCAAGTAACAAGTGGAAAGATATTTCATAAACGGAAGAAATTTTTAAGAATCAAAGAAGAATATGTAATTATATTTTGGCTGATTTTCATTTATTTAAAATTTAATGTACTCTTTGAAAAGTCAGTATCATTGGAAAGAAAATGCTCTTCATTTTACAGCAGAAGAATATTAGTGTTGAGAATAGTGTGGGAGATATAAATCCTGTGGAATCTATTAAAAAGGATACAATGGTAGAATAATATCACCTTTCTTTATTATGTGCTTATTATAGTTAAGTGACTGAGAATGAACTAGTCATGTCCAGCACAATGACTAAATCATTTGCATTTATGGTTCTTTTTCAGGGTAGGCACTATTTTCTCTCATTTATCCATCCAGAGTATTCACTGAATGAGATATCAGTTGATGACTCCCTGATTTTTAGGGTATATGTAAGGATGCCTTGAATTTTCCCCCAGTCCAATGTATTTCTTTAATATTCCAAAGTTTCCCTAAATTTCTTTAAATCTCACTAGGGTGCTAGTTGACAACAAGTAAAATGCACATGCATCTTCAGACTCCTGCACTGGTCAAATTCACTCAAGTTATGAATCATCTCACCATCCCAGAAGCTCTCTCTGTGTTTGGGCAACACATAGAGTCACACGTGAAACTTATATAATGATGCTATCTATGGCTCCTCCCTCCAAATGATTCCCGGGGCCTTTAGAAATATTATAGATGTGATAATAATTTGGTAGAGGAGGATAGAGGAGTGGTCAACATTACAACACAGCTTCAACTTCAACGTTAGTCACTCCAGTTATTAAAAGTTCTTTAATTGTCCCAGCTTTCAGATTTGCTTTCTGCCTGTTGCTCTCGAGTGGTACCCAGGTTCATGCCTTCTTTCTCTCTTTTGTATTGCTCTTTCCCCCTCTTCTTTTCTCTAAGTATCAAAAAAGAAAACAAAATCCAAAAGAACAAAAACAAAATGAAACAAAAACCCAAATCATTCTTTTACAAAACAATTTGGCCATATCCTACAAGTCTGGCCAATTCTAAGGTTGCCTCAACTCCTAATATTACCTATGCCTTGGCGTTCTCTTCTTTTACCAAAGCTATTCAAGACATTTATCGCTACAAATAGTGTTATATCCCTCAAAATAATTCTCGTGCCCCATATTAAGGTTATAAAAATTTCACCAACAAACCCTCCTTTCCTTTTTCCTTCCCTCCACTCTTATGTAAAGATAAACTCTTTAGAATACACTAGAGTTTTCCAAAATAAGACACTGAAGATACAATTTTCCTGTATCTTTTAGTTCATGAGTGAATGGATTGTTAGTAAGAGCCAGTTTCAAACATTACCTTATGATTTGCATGGCTGCTCTCCTTTTCATTTGAACTTAACAATACATAGGGAACGATAATTATGTGGCTGCAAAGTTAAATGTCCCATTAAAAGTCCTTCACAAACTGTATAAACACAGAACTTATTCATTACTCAATGTAGATGGCCATTGTATACCAATCCTGTTTTTAATTGTGACTCTGCCTCATCGACAGAAACAATTCTTTATACTCAAATTATTTCTCCAGTATGTGACTGTTCTTTAAGCCTGGCTTCAACACATTGCTGCATGACAGTTCAAACTAGAGCATTCATACTGACAAATCTACAAGAAATTTTCTTACCTACGTACATAACAAATGGTATTTTAATGTGGCAGTTTTATCATCACTGACAAGTACTTAAGAAGTACCCACTGTTGGCCGGGCGCGGTGGCTCAAGCCTGTAATCCCAGCACTTTGGGAGGCCGAGACGGGCGGATCACGAGGTCAGGAGATTGAGACCATCCTGGCTAACACGGTGAAACCCCGTCTCTACTAAAAATACAAAAAACTAGCCGGGCGAGGTGGCGGGCGCCTGTAGTCCCAGCTACTCCGGAGGCTGAGGCAGGAGAATGGCGTAAACCCGGGAGGCGGAGCTTGCAGTGAGCTGAGATCTGGCCACTGCACTCCAGCCCGGGCTACAGAGCAAGACTCCGTCTCAAAAAAAAAAAAAAAAAAAAAAAAAGAAGTACCCACTGTTGTGTTTCTCTGTTCGAATTGCCAGAGAATCTTAGTGGATGGTTCCAGAATTATGAAAGAAAAATAATTTGGAACACAGAAAGAGCTAGCCAATAGCTATTATTTTTCTGGTACTAATGAAAATGTAGCTAGGTTATATAATTAGGAGAGTAATGATGTATAGTTTTGTTTTGTTTTTATCAAGAAGAGTTCAGTTCACCACTGAGATATCCAGTGATTTCACATGGCTGACTCAGAGGCTATAAAATAGGCAGTATTGTTGTGCAAATTAGTTAACTTCTCATGGGAAATTTTTTAGGAGTGTGGAAAAACAGTAGTATCCACAGAGCATTACAACAGAATGGAACTTGTATACAACCTATGGCAGAGACATTAATTTCTCTGCCATATATCACTTCCCTCATGGGTTCATTTGCTTCATTCACAGCCATGGAAGAGAATTTCTCTATATAAGGAATGACTCCGTCCACCTTGGCCTCAGCTAATTGGGTCAGGACTCATAGGGAAGGCAGTTACTCCTGTGGTTGACTAAGAGCCAATCACATTGCCTGTCTCTTGAGAACTTCATCGGAGGGCAGATAACGGACTTGGGAGCTGTGTCTCCAGTGAGGCCAGTCAGCATCTGGTAGAGAAGGTACTGAATATTTCATTGTTCATTCCTACTGCAGCCTGCTCATTCCCATTTTTGGAGACTCCTGGAATCTCAAATTTAAGTTTCAGTTATTTGCAGTTGGGGATATTGGAAGAATACTTAGAGTAAGTCATTGTTGAACTTCCTCACAAAAATAGAACGAATTCTTAAATGGAATGTGTTATCCTGGATTGGATCCTGGAATAGAAAAAGGCCATCAGACAAATGCAAATCAAAACCACAATGAGATACCATCTCACACCAGTTAGAATGGCAATCATTACAAAGTCAGGAAACAACAGGTGCTGGAGAGGATGTGGAGAAATAGGAACACTTTTGCACTGTTGGTGGGATTGTAAACTAGTTCAACCATTATGGAAAACAGTATGGCGATTCCTCAAGGATCTAGAACTAGAAGTACCATATGACCCAGCCATCCCATTACTGGGTATATACCCAAAGGATTATAAATCATGCTGCTATAAAGACACATGAACACGTATGTTCATTGTGGCACTATTCACAATAGCAAAGACTTGGAATCAACCCAAATGTCCATCAGTGACAGACTGGATTAAGAAAATATGTCACATACACACCATGGAATACTATGCAGCCATAAAAAAGGATGAGTTTGTGTCCTTTGTAGGGACATGGAGGCAGCTGGAAAACATCATTCTCAGCAAACTATCACAAGAACAGAAAACCAAACACTGCATGCTCTCACTCATAGGTGGGAACTGAACAATGAGATCACTTGGACTCTGGAAGGGGAACATCACACACCGGGGCCTATTATGGGGAGGGGGAAGCGGGGAGGGATTGCATTGGGAGTTATACCTGATGTAAATGACAAGTTGATGGGTGCTGACGAGTTGATGGATGCAGCACACCAACATGGCACAAGTATACATATATAACAAACCTGTACATTATGCACATGTACCCTAGAACTTAAAGTATAATAATAAAAATAAATAAATAAAATTTTTAAAAAAAGGTCAATAGTGGGAAAACTGATGAAATCTTAAAGTCTGTACTTGGTAGTATTACATCAATGCTAGCTTCTTAGTTTTGATAAATGTACCACAGTTATGTGCAGTATGAACACTGGTAGAAGGTGAATGTAGGCTGTACAGCAACACTCTTCTATCCTTCCAACTCTTCTGTAAATCTAACATTATTTCAAAATAAAAAGTTAGATAGATATCAAGACAGATGATGATAAACAGATAGACAGGCAGGCAGACAGAAAAAGATAAATAGATAAAAATACAGAAAGAAATTTGGAGCCAGAAAAGTGAAACCCATATTCTATGATAGTGAAAGGCAGAAATTGCCCTAAAATTTTATTCTCATTACTTAGAAGACATGTGTTTTTTTCTTTATCAGAATTTTCTGATGTGGAATCCTTTAAATATTGGTTCTTCAGAACATTAAGAGGTTGAAAACAAAAAAAAAAGGTGAAAAGTAAGAGTTTTCCCATGATTAAACTAGGTTTAAGAAACACTGGGATAAACCAAGGTTTATTCCCTACAAATTTTTCTGAGCCTTCTTTGATGGGCTATTTCACGGGACCATTATTCTAAGGAAACCATACTGGGAAATGTCCCATCCCCGTGAAGTCCACCTAGACTTTTTTCAATCACAAGTACATTTTGTATATTTCTCACAGAAAAATTCATGAGACAGTAAGTACATGATAACATACCTTGATAGCGGCTCTCACAGGCCCAGCACTTCCCAAGAGTGTTGGTCATGCTGATATTTAACCTTAGTGTTAGTTATGGTGACCATGAGGAGAATTAAGAGTAGAACCTGAGGAGGACAATCACTGATTGCCTTGTGAAATGCCTCATTTGAGGTCTCTGCATAGCATTCAAGACAGGGGTCATCTCCCTTACATCAAGGGCATTGGAGCCACTTCTGAAAGCCAGGAGGACTCAGGGAAGTCCAGGGGGCCCAGGGTCTCCAGAGCAAAATCATCCTAAGTTTCAAATAGCCCTTCTTCCCTATCAAGGCCTTGACTTTGACTTGGAGGAATTGCCTAGGTTCAGAATTAATTCTTAGAAAACTTGTCACTTTTCTAATGAAGTTTGTGCCTGATCTTCAGCCCTGTTTGCCCCTTGGCTGCAGGAGATGAATATCTGTCAATGCAGCTAAGGAGGCTCTTGGACACTCACACTTTGCTATAAATTGTGGATTAGTCTGCCTGGGCCTGCCATTTGGAGGAGGCTTTGCAGAAGAAAGGGCATAAGGAATGCAGGACAGGCAGGAAGGCAAGCAAGCAAGAAAGCGGTCTTGGCTGGAAATGAGTCTCGTCTATCCCAGCCCCTGAGGGGCTCAGAAGTGGCAAGTATATACCCTAGAAGTTGTACCATCTTGAGACAAAGAAGCTGGTCTTTTCTCCTCCTGGATCAGTCAGTTATTAACCTCTAGCTGTCCTCTTGAAGTAAGAAGTAAGGTCCTGTTAGAAGAGGCAGCACCTGCTGAGCGCAGTGGCTCACTCTTGTAATCCCAACACTTTGGGAGACTGAAGCGGGCGGATCACCTGAGGTCAGGAATTTGAGACCAGCCTGGCCAACAAAAATTAACCAGGCATGGTGGTTTATGTCTGTAATCCCAGCTACTCAGGAGGCTGAGGCAGGAGAATTGCTTGAACCCAGGAGGCGGAGGTTGCAGTGAGCTGAGATCACACCAATGCACTCCAGCCTGGGAGACAGAGTGAGACTCCATCTCAAAAAAAAAAGGAAAAGAAGAAGAAGAGGCAGCAACTATTCAGCTGAGGGCGATTCTTAGGTGAAGCATGCCACTGTGAGGGAAGCAGAGTCACTCACAGTACCTGGAGGCTATATAGGTGGACTGGTAAAGGTGATCTGGGTGGGCCCCAATAGCATCTCTACAGATTCCCCAATGCCAACCTTGAGCTACTCTAACCTTCATTGATTCCCCAGCTCATAGCTCCTCTACACTAACAGCCCATGCCCACTGTGTTTAATCTGCTGCATTTTGCTATGCATATCAACAATTTTATAGATTATCTTTTTATCTGTCCAGCTCTATTTCTTGGCATCGAAAGATAAGAATTGGGTAGTACATTTGGTTTTTATACCGTTTAAGTCACAATGTTGAACTTTTGGTTGAGACATAAACACTCAGTGATTAGTAGAATAGACAAAGTGTCTATGATATATAACTATTAATACCATACTTCTTCTAAGCTTACAAGAAATACTTTATTGATTAGAGAACAGCAGAAATTGATTAAAACTAACAAAAAGTTAAAAAAATCAATGGGAAAGTATTTATGAATAATGAGAATTCTGTATTAGTAAGGATCAAACATTACATGCAGCAGCCAAAACATTTGAACAAATGACACAGTAAACTATCAAATACTCTCCATTAGGCAAACTGTGAGACATAAAAAATATAAGATGTTACATTAAAGAAAATCTAAAGACATTGTAGCTTGTATTTGCTTAACACAGCAGCCATAGAGTTGATTTTTTTTTCTTCTGGTGAATAAAAGATAGCAAAGTAATCAGAAGTGGTAGCTATATTTTTAAAGAAAGTAAGTAGAAGTGGATGATAACACAGATACATGAGGCCATTTGAGTAGAGAGAGGTGACGTTCCAGAGGACTCAGAAATTGCCACACCTGTACAATAGAAGGACATCCCATGCTCACGGATGGCAAAATCAATATTATGAAAATAACCATACTGCCAAAAGCAATCTACAAATTAAATGCAATTCCCATCAAAATACCACCACCATTCTTCACAGAACTAGAAAAAAAAAAAAAATCCTAAAATTCATATGGAAGCAAAAAAGAGCCTGCATAGCCAAAGCAAGACTAAACAAAAAGAACAAATCTGGAGGCATCACATTACCTGACTTCAAACTATACTACAAGGTCATAATCACCAAAACAGCATGGTAGTGGTATAAAAATAGGCACATAGACCAATGGAACAGAATAAAGAACCTAGAAATAAACCCAAATACTTACAGCCAGCTGATCATTGACATAGCAAACAAAAACAAAGTGGGGAAAGGACACCCTATTCAACAAATGGTGCTGAGATAATTGGCAAGCCACATGTAGAAGAATGAAACCAGATCCTCACCTCTCACGTTATTAAAAAATCAACTCAAGATGGATCAAAGACTTAAATCTAAGACCTGAAACCATAAAGATTCTAACAGATAACATTGGAAAAACCCTTCTAGATATTGGCTTAAGCAAAGACTTTATGATCAAGAACCCAAAAGCAAATGCAATAAAAACAAAGATAAATAGATGAGACTTAATTAAACTAAAAAGCTTCTGCACAGCAAATAATAATAATAATCACAGAGTTAAAAGACAACCCACAGAGTGAGAAAAAAAATCTTCACAATCTGTACATTCAACAAAGGACTGATATTCAGAATCTACAAATAACTCAAACAAATCAGCAAGAAAAAAAAAAAAACAATCCCATCAAAAAGTGGGCTAAGGACGTGAATAGACCAAGCATGTGGAAAAATGCTCAACATCACTCATTATCAGGGATATGCAAATCAAAACCACAATGTAATACTACCTCACTCCTGCAAGAATGGCCATAATCAAAAGAAAAACAACAAAAAAATAGATATTGGCATGGACACAGTGAAACAGAAACACTTTAACACTGATGGTGGGAATGTAAACATAGTATCACTATGGAAAACAGTGTGAAGATTCCTTAAAGAACTGAAAGTAGATCTACCCTTTGATCCAGCAATCCCAATACTGGCTATCTACCCAGAGGAAAAAAGTCATTACATGAAAATGAATCTTGCACACACTTGTTTACAGCAGCACAATTTGCAATTGCAAAAATATGGTATCAGCCCAAATGCCCATCAAACAATGAGTGGACAAAGAAAATATTATACATATGTAACATTTATATTATTGAATTTATATGTATTGAATAAAGTCAATCATCTTCTGCCATAAATAAACATTTATAGGCTAGGTGCAGTGGCTCACACCTGTAATTCCAGCACTTTGGGAGGCCGGGGCAGGTGGATCACCTGAGGTCAGGAGTTCAAGACCAGCCTGGCCAACATGGTGAAAACCCACCTCAACTAAAAATACAAAAAAATGACCTGGTCGTCGTGGTGGATACCTGTAATGCCAGCTACTTTGGGAGGCTGAGGCAGGAGAATTGCTTGAACCCAGATGGCAGAGGTTGCAGTGAGCCAAGATCGTGCCGTTGCACTCCAGCCCGGGCGACAAGAGTGAAACTCTGTCTAAAAAATAATAACAAATAAATAAACATTTATATTTATGGAAGAAAGTCAATTTCTTTATCCAATTAATGAGTGGATAAAGAAATGTTACATATACACACACACACATGCGCATTTATATATATATATATATATATATATATATATATATATATATATATATATATGGAATACTACTCAGCCATAAAAAGGAATGAAATAATGGCATTTGCAGCAATCTGGATGGAATTGGAGATTATTATTCTAAGTGAAGTAACTTGGGAATAGAAAAACCAAACATCACATGTTCTCACTCACATGTGAGAGCTAAGCTATGAGACACAAAGGCATAAGATTGAGACATTGGACTTTGAGGACATGGAGGAAATGGTGGGGTGGGGGTGGCAAGGGATAAAAGACTACACATTGAGTACAGCGAACACTGCTTGGGTGGTGGGTGTACCAAAATTTCAGAAATCACCTCTAAAGAATTTATTCATGTAACCAAACACCACCTGTTCCTCCCAAAACCTATTGAAATAAAAAAATTAAAAATTAAAAAAAATAATAGAAGGAATGGGCATTACTCAATATTACAGATGGAAAAATTCTAAATATAGTCATACTATTCATACATGGTTCCCACCTGACCTTTTAAAGAGCTAAATATTTTAGACATTGAGACAAATCTTCAATGAGACACAAATGCATTATTTAGGCGAGCAGGTGCTAGCTTCTGCAGTCATTTCAAAACCTCTCAGTAGAATCAAAGGAAATATGCTTAGCTCACAAAGAGCAGTTTTAATCTCCACTACCAGGGTTCAATCACGGAAACAAAATTTTGCTTAATTCTTGTCTTTTTCAAGGCCCAGCTCCCATGAATTTCTTTCTCAGTTCTCTAGACAAGAAATTTAAGTAAAAATAGAAAGTGTGATTCTATTTAACTATCTCTAAGACACTGGGAATCAAGGGAGCACAAGTCTTTAACTCATGTAGTAGAACAGCACTACTGGTGATATGGTTTGGCTGTGTCCTCACTCAAATCTCATCTTGAATTGTAGCTCCCACAATTCCCACATGTCATGCGAGGGACCTGGTGGGAAGTAATTGAATCATGTGGGCAAGTCTTTCCTGTGCTGTTCTCATGATAGTGACTAAGTCTTACAAGATCTGATGGTTTCATAAAGGGGAGTTTCCCTTCGCAAATTCTCTCTTTGCCAGCGGCCACATAAGACGTCCCTTTGCTCTTCTTTCATTTTCCACCAAGACTGTGAGGCCTTCCCAGTCATGTGGAACTGTGAGTCCATTAAACCTCTTTCCTTTATAAATTACCCAGTGTCAGGTATGTCTTTATCAGCAGCATGAAAATGGACTAGTACGATTGGTAAAGAGATTCATGACATGTTGGCAAAGAACATGGCCTGGCTTCAGAATGTGAAGGTCAGGAAGTCAGAGCCAGCTTTGACACAGAGGGCTTGGCTGATCAGCAGAGGTCAGCTTCAGCAGGTGGTGGCTACACTTTGGTGGGAACATCGTGCCCAGAGGCACCACTTATAACTGAGAGGACTGACTGATGAGTCCTCATGAAATATTTCTTATGGTCTCCATGAAAATGTTGGAGACACAAATCTGCAAATAATCCCTAGAGATCCAGAGATTTCACAATCAGGGAAATATCAATCAATTAGGGTTTTCTGGATGAAAACTTCAGACAGCAACACATGTGATCCAACAGGAAAGAAAATCATTAGAGTGATGGAGGGTAGCTCACAGATTCAAGGAGAAAGCAGAATAAGGCAGGAATCAGCATAGCTCTGGATGCCAATAGATATCCCCTTAGATCTGCTTCCTGTGTGAATTTTTGTTCTGTTTTCACTCTGTGCATGGCTTACATTCCAGAAAGATCAACTCTTTAGTCTAGCTTCAGTCGTGTGCTCATTCTTTGGCTACAGAAGAGCTAAGTGCCTTGATTGGCAGACTGTACTTAATTGGACACTAAATAGACTGTATTCTATGGAACAAAGATAATCCTCCCAAAGAGAAATCAGGATCTTGTTCCAAAATTAGGCACATTTTAGGAGGAAAAGGTGTACAGAACCACTGAAGTTTAGTTAATTGTTAGTATACTTAAATAAGTTGGTGTGGAACACCAATGAAGATAATTTCAATGAAAAGATACTCAGTTGTGCAAGACCAAAATGACCTACATTAAACAAAGTAAGAGAACTGAGACCAGCAGCATGAAAAGAAAAGGAAGGCAGCTCAAAGTAGATCGGAAATGAAGAGAAAAAGAATAGAACTAGAGACCAGTCTTTCAAGTTCCTAAATACAATGTGACATCCATCCTTGAGGGTAGAATGTCTTCATGGATGTTTTACTCATATTTGATTTCAAAGCTTAGTCCCTCCTAAGTATACAGCAGATAGATGTTCTATAAAGTTTTGCTGAATTTTTGGCGAATAAATAAATAAATAGACTAGCAAATGAATGGATGGGTGGATAGATAAAAGGGAGGACAGCTAACAAAATAATGCTAACTTGGCCAATAGAAATAGACAAAATACACCATGGTAGTGTGCTTCTGTTAGAGCAGAGGTCCATTAAGTAAAGTCGGGTCATTAGGTTAACTACAAGGCAAGTTATGACTCATACTTAAATTTCGAAGGTGTCTTATAGAAATCAGAGGGATCTAATTGCTTTCAATTCTGCATACTCAAAGAACACAGTTGCACAGTTGTCGGCCTCAAACAACTTGTGTGAGTGAGGAGTCGACTTCAATGTCTCCTACAAAATTATTTGGTAATTTCTCCAAAGCTTTTGGAAATTACCCAAAATATACCAAAATCCTTTCATCTTGTAAAGTTATGTACAATCGATATCTAGCCATTTTGTTTGCTGTTCTCCTCTAAAGTTTTCTAGAATAGTAGCTAGACTAACCTCATAAAAGCATGTAAAGTAAACCTGAACTTTGACATGCAATGGGAAATAATAAGTTAATTCAAGTCCTTCACAGAAATCCTGGTGAAATTGCCACAACTCAGCCAGGATCATTGCTGTGTTTTAAGGGTTTTATTTCTTAGAACATTTCCTAGTTCAAAAAAGGAAAGAAGAGAGAGCTCAATAATATAGTCCTTTGTAATTAAAATCTTTGAGATGAGATTATCTGATTTCCTCTTTTATAGCAAAGTTTTGCTTGTGACAAGTTTTCTGAAAACCTATGAGCATTTCTGGCTTGACTTCAGCTTGCTGTTTTTAATGTGACTTTTTCCGACAGACCCAATTAGAAGTTTGATATGTTTTTTGTTGTACCATTCAGTAATATACTAAATACCTTCACATTGTTGTGCAACCAGTCTCTAGAACTAGTCATCTCACAAAACTGAACCTCTATTACTCATTAAACAATAACTCTCCACTTTTTTCTCCTCCAAGCCCCTAGCAAACATCATTTTACTTTCTGTTTCAATTAGTGTGACTATGGTATATTTCACTTAACCTATAACCAGCTAACTATGTTGTAGCATGTGCCACAATTTTAAATCTCCTTTTTTTAAGACTGAATATATTCCATATATTCAAAATAGCTTGTTAAGTGGGGCAAACCCAATGATTGTCTCACCCTCAGTAGGTAACTGGGTGCTTAAAAAGTGCCTTTAAAAGCAGGAAGCCACATCCTCCAAGGGCGAGACAAGTGGCCTTAGAAAGTTGCAGCTTTAAAAGTCAGGAAGTTTGTACAGAGAATAGCAGCACTGGAGGTGAGCAACCAGATGGAGTCACAGGAGAGCCAAGCAGATGGTGGCCTGCCACAGGAACGCCTGCCCACCCAGGTATATCTCTCCTCTTTCTTCCTTTTCTTTCTTCTGTCATTCCTTCTGCCAATATTTACAGAACAACTTTGTGTTAACACTATTTTAGGCCCTCAGGATGTATTAGTGAACAAAGGAGATTTTTTAAAATTCTGCTCTCAAAATGTTGGGATTACAGGCTTGAAATACCGTGGGCCGAGGTGGGTGGATCACAAGATCAGAAGTTCGAGATCAACCTGGCCAACGTGGTGAAATCCCGCCTCTGCTAAAAATACAAAAATTAGCCCGGTGTGGTGGTGGGCATCTGTAATTCCAGCTACTCGGGAGGCTAAAGCAGGAGAAATGCTTGAACCTGGGAGGTGGAGGTTGTAGTGAGCTGAGATTGCACCACGCCATTCCAGTCTGGGTGACAGAGCAAGACTCTGTCTCAAAAAAAAAAAAAAAAAAAAAAAGAAAAAAGAAAAATGCTCTGCTCTCAGAGAGTTTACATTTTGGTGTAACATTTCTCATTTCTTCTTTCTTCTCTCTCCTGTTTTCTGGAATCAGCTTTTAGAAGTAGAACTAAAGTTTTTGCTGTGGCCAACAATTCAAAACCCCAGTCCCAGAGCAATTAAAAAACAAAAGGTGGCCGGGCGCGGTGGCTCATGCCTGTAATCCCAGCACTTTGGGAGGCCAAGGCGAGTGGATCATGAGGTCAGGAGATCGAGACCATCCTGGCTAACATGGTGAAACCCCGTCTGTACTAAAAATACAAAAAATTAGCCGGGCGCGGTGGCGGGCGCCTGTAGTCCCAGCTACTCGGGAGGCTGAGGCAGGAGAATGGCGTGAACCCGGGAGGCGGAGCTTGCGGTGGGCTGAGATCGTGCCACTGCACTCCAGCCTGGGCGACAGAGCAAGACTCAGTCTCAAAAAACACAAAACAAAACAAAACAAAACAAAACAAAAAGGCTTCTGTCAACCCAGTCAGTGCTGGGCCTCAAGGGTTCTACTAAATATCCCCAGATTTTTTTGTTAAGCATTCATCACCACTCATGAAAACATAAGTCTCTAACTCTCAGGGATGAACTAAGAGGCCACAGAAAGGAATGGGAAAATGGTTAAGACCATGGAGTTCGAAATTAAATTCAAAATGAGCTCTACTACAGTCTGCTTGTCGACCAAGAAATATAACTGATGGATAGGGTGATTCTAGGCAGGCTGTTGGCTCTGGGTGTAGAAACTAACAACAAATTATTTCCCAATTTAACTTGTGGTCTCAGTTTGATGTAAGCTGTTCACGGAAAATAAAGTGAACCATTCCAAGAGTAGGCTATTTTTCATATCTTCTTAGGCTTTGTACCATATCTGAATTGCACATAAATTGCATTAAGCCTTCCTACATACAAGTCAACTAAAATCAGCTAAGTTTTTGACAATGTTAAGTTGTCAGGTTGGCAGTGTAATAGTTCACTAGTGTAAACGATGAATTGGAAATTTTAGTGAGTGAATGCCTATCATGAATAGGATTAACAATTCCATGAGCCTTTGAGCGTGTAATTACTTATGATCTGCAATATTTATGTTCCCTTTGGGCATCATTATGTTTTTCTATGTGAGTAATCTTATAACCCATACATCTATAAAGGTCCAAAGATATTCACATATGCTTATATTTAATTTCATTTAAAATATCTATATTACACTCAAAAATTCACAGAAGGATAAATGAGAATAATGTGAAACTGATTACTGGAACAGAAAATAAATATAATTCTTCAAAAATGAGATTGGCTTCAAATGTTACATGATAATTTCACATACACTGTAAATATATATATAATTTTACATAAAGTATGAAAATATTAACTCTTCTATAAGTAATTATCACTGCTATTGATTTGCTAATTATTTTTAAATACTTAATGTATTGATTTATGTTATAAGCGTTGTGGTATATGCATAAAAGAAAAAATCTCTCCCTCTCAGACAAGAAAAAGATACCACGGTCTATACATAACCAGAAAAGTTACACACAGATTAAACTATACAAGGGTCCTAGGGCAGTAAAGAATATCTAAATCTCATATTTCTCATTATTTGCTGTTTCCAGTTTGAAGATATTACAAACAGTATTGCTAGGAATATTCTTGTACATATCTGCTGGTGATTACATACAAGAGTTTACTTTTACTACCTTCTCTGACTAGGACCCATAGTACAAAATTGAATAGAAAAAACAACTGTACCTCTGACATACTCTTAATTTTTAAAGAGATGCTTCTAATGTTTTCCCATTCAGAATTATATTTGCTGTAATGTTTTGGTATAAACCTTTACCAAGTTATATATTTCTACTTTGTTAATTTTTTTTTTTTTTACCATGAAGGGGTACTGAAATACATCAAATGTTTATGTACACCTATTGTCATAGAGTTTTACGTGCTTTAATCTGCTCATATGAATACCACTTTTAGGTTTGCTAACATTAAAATACTTTTGAATTCCTGGGAAACTCAACTTAATCAATTCGTGTTATCTTATAAACACAGGTGAATTTGGTTTGCAAGTACCTCGTTTGGGGTATTCAGAGGAAGCTGGTAGAATAGGAGGTCCCAGGCTGCTCTCCCTGGCATAGAAAGCTCAACTACAACTATCCACTGATAAGAACACCTTGGTGAAAATCTCAAAACTTGGGAATAAGCTTGAGACACCTGAATGGACCATGAAAGCGAAGAAGAACAGCGTTAGACAGGTGTTGCCTCTCCACATCCTCCAAGTCGACGTAGCACCACACACAGAGGATCCCCTGGATCAACAGCAGGAAAAGAGAACAAAAAACTCACATCCAGGTCCCCTAGCATCCTGCGAAGCCGAAGCCCACTTTGTCTCATGGGGAACACAGGGAAGAAAGGCATGACTAGACCGCCTTGGGACAGATAGAAACAAAGCAAGGAGGCACTGCCCATAGTGACCTGCACCCAGATCTTGGTGGTAGCTCCATATTACTGCCAGCAGAGGTGCCGATCCGAGGTACCAGCAGCACAGCCCACCAGTAGAGCCAGACTGGTTGCTCCCAGAGCATATTAATTAGGCTTGAGTCTTTGTTTGTTTATTTATTAGAGACAGTGTCTCCCTCTGTCACCCAAGCTGGAGTGCAGTGGCACAATGATAGCTCATTGTAGCCTGGAACTCCCAGCCTCAAGAGATCCTCCTGCCTCAGCGTCCCAGGTAGCTGAGATCACAGGGACATGCCATCATGTTTGGTTATTTATTTTTTGTAGAGATGGGGTCTCACCGTGTTGCCCAGGCTGGTGTCAAACTGCTGGCTTCAAACAACTCTGCCACCTGGGCCTCTTAAAGTGCAGGGATTATAGATGTGAGCCACAGAGCCTGGCCTGGCTTCCATCCCCAGCCTCAAGGCCCCTTTTAGCAAAGCTCAGGCACTAGACTTGTATATCCAGGCTTTCAAACAATGACTCAGTGCAGCCTCAAATCCTACCCTAAAGCTCTGCCCAGATGAAGAGGAAAAACTCAACCACACATTTCTACCAAGCAAGAAAAAATGTTCAACATCACTAATCATTAGGGAAATGCAAATTAAAACCACAGTGAAATATCATCTCATACCCATCGAAATGGTGATTAAATGTCTTATTAAAAAGACGAAGATTACACATGCTGTTGGTGAGAATGTAAACATAGCCATTATAGAAAACAGCATGGAAGTTCTTCAAAAAACTAACAATAGGATTACCATATAATCCAGAAACTACATTGAAGAGATATCTGCATGCCCACATTCATTGCAGCACTATTCACAATAGCCAAGTTATGGAATCAACTGAAGTGTCCATCAGCAGATGAATGGATAAAGAAAATGTGGTATATATACTGTATTAGTCCATTTTCACGCTGCTGATAAAGACATGCCTGAGACTGGGTGATTTATAAAGGAAAGAGTTTTAATTGACTCACAGTTCCATACGGCTGGGGAGTTCCATAGTCATGGTGGAAGGCAAAGGAGAAGCAAAGTTACGCCTTACATGGCAGCAGGCAAAGAGAGAGTGAAAGCTAAGCAGAAAGGGAAACCCCTTATAAAAGTATCAAATCTCATGAGACTTATTCACTACCAAGAGAACAGTATGGGGGAAGACCCACCCCCTGCTTCAATTACCTCCCGCTGGGTCCCTCCCATGAAACATGGGAATTGTGGGAGCTACAGTTCAAGATGAGATTTGGGTGGGAACATGGCCAAATCATATTATATATGCAATAGACTACTATTCAGCCACAAAAAGGAAGAAAATTCTTTCATCTGCAACAGCATGGATGGACCTGGAGAACATTATGCTAGGTAAAAAGTGAGTCTGAGAAAGACAAAAACCACATGTTCTCACTTTTATGTGGAATCTGTAACAACTGAATTCATAGAAGCAGAGAGTAGAAGCGTGGTTACCAGAGGATAAGGGTGGTAGAATGGGGCAATGTCAGTCAAAGGATAGAAAGTCACAGTTAAACAGGAGGAATAAATAAGTATTTAAGATGATGGGTATATTCATTCATTTGATACAATCATTGCACAACATACATATGTCGTGACATCACTGTGTATCCCGTAATTCTATACAGTTACAATTTGTAAAAAACAAAATTAAAAATAATTTTAAAAATATTTTGTTTGGCCAGGCGCGGTGGCTCAAGCCTGTAATCCCAGCACTTTGGGAGGCCGAGGCGGGTGGATCACGAGGTCAGGAGATCGAGACTATCCTGGCTAACATGGTGAAACCCCGTCTCTACTAAAAATACAAAAAACTAGCCGGGCGTGGTGGCGGGCGCCTGTAGTCTCAGCTACTTGGGAGGCTGAGGCGGGAGAATGGCGTGAACCCGGGAGGCGGAGCTTGCAGTGAGCCGAGATCACGCCACTGCACTCCAGCCTGGGTAACAGAGCGAGACTCCGTCTCAAAAAAAAAAAAAAAATTTTGTTTGGGATTTTGCGTCTATGTTTATGAGTAAGATTGGCCTGTAGCACTCCTTTCTCATGTGTTTTTTAATCTAGTTTTAGCATCAAACGTTATGCTGACTTCATAGAATGAGTTAGATAGGAATCCTTCTTCAATTCCCTGGAAATGGACCCGAGATTGAACTAATCTGTCCCTTAAGTGTTTGCTTAGCTATAAATATACAAGGGGCTGGGCACAGTGGCTGATGCCTGTAATCTCAGCACTTTGGGAGGCCGAGGTGGGCGGATCACCTGAGGTCAGGAGTTTGAGATGAGACCAGCCTGGCCAACATGGTGAAATCCCGTCTCTACTAAAAATGCCAAAAAATTAGCTGGGCGTGGTGTAATCCTGGCTACCTCTAATCCTGGCTACTCGGGAGGCTGAGGCAGGAGAATCGCTTGAAGCCGGGAGGCGGAGG
>NW_027257648.1:0-50299 GCF_043159975.1 Macaca nemestrina | reverse complement strand
CGAGTAGCTGGGATTACAGGCATGTGCCACTACGCCCAGCTCATTTTGTATTATAAGTCGAGATGGGGTTTGCTTTTCTTGGTCAGGCTGGTCTTGAACTCCCGTCCTCAGTTAATCCTTCTGCCTCAGCCTCCAGAAGAGCTGGAATTACAGGTGTGAGCCACCGCTCCCGGCCCTAATTTTTGTATTTTTAGTAGAGACAAGGTTTCGACATGTTGGCCAGGCTGGTCTCCAACTCCTGACCTCAAGTGTTCCATCTGCCTCAGTCTCCCAAATTGCTGGGATTATAGGCGTGAGCCATCATACCCATTCTTTTTTTTTTTAAGATAGGGTCTTGCACTGTTGCCCAGATTGAAGTGTAGTGGTGTGATCTCAGCTTACTACAACCTCTACGTTCTGGAGTCAAGCAGTCCTTCCGCCTCAGTCTCCCTAGTAGCTGGGACTGCAGCTGTGTGCAACCATTCCTGGCTAATTTTTGTACTATTAGTAGAGATGGGGTTTTGCTCTGTCATCCTGGCTGGTCTTGAACTCCTGGACTCAAGTGATCCTCCTGCCTCTGCCTCCCAAAGTGCTCGGATTGCAGGCGTGAACCACAGTGCACAGCCAACTTACTTGATAATGTCTTCTGATGCATAGTTGTTAATTTTGAGGAAATTATTTCTTTTGTGGCTAGTGCTTTTGGTTTCAGATCTGTAACACCTTTGCCAAATCCAAGGTCATGAAGATATATCCCTGTTTTCTTCTAGAGTTTCTATTTGTAACTCTTATATGTAGGGCTTTGAACCATTTTTAGTTACTTTTTCTGTGTGGTGAGGTAAGTGTACAGTTTGTTACCTCTGACTCTAGGTAGTCAGATGCTAGCAGCGTTTGTTGAGTTTAGTGGTCTTGGCTCGTGTCAAAACTCAGTTTGCTGTAGAGGTATAGTTTTATTTCTGGACTGGACATTCAGTTCCATTGATTTATATTTGTCTCCTTATGCCAGTATTATGTTGTCTTGATTACTATTCCTTTGCAGTAATATTTGACAATGAGAAATGTGAGCCACTAAGTGGGCTTTTCGTTTTCAGGAGTGTTTTGTCTATTCAAGATCACTTGATATTTATACAAAGGGTTACGGTCAGGGGTCAGGGTTACAGTTGTTAGGTTTAGGGTTGCTAACATTAGGTTTGTTAGTGTTGTTAGGGTTAGGGTTGTTAGATTTAGGGTTGTTAGGATTTTAGGGTTATGGTTTTAGAGATGGGGTTGGGTTAGTGTTAGCATTAGGGTTGTGGTTGGGTTTGGGGTTGGATTTAGGGTTTGGGTTGGGGTTCTGTTAAGTTTAGGGCTAGAGTTAGGGTTAGGGTTTAGGGTTAGGGTTTAGGTTTAGGGTTAGGGTTAGGGTTTAGTGGTAGGGGTTAGGGTTAGGGTTTAGCAGTAGGGGTGAGGGTTTGGTTCAGGGGTTAGGGTCAAAAGAAAAATCTTGAAAATCGTAAAAAATCTCCAAAAATATTGGTGAGAAAAAAGCTTTAGCCCTCATATGAAGAAGATAAAAACTTGTTCCATTTTTTCCGGAAACACAGTTATAATACAAATATAAAATGGGGTAAAGACAAAACCCAAGTCCTCTATATAAGCTGGTGAATTTTGTATTATTATAATCACATTAGTCAGGGTTCCCCAGAAAGGCACAATCCGTCGGATTTATGTAGATAGACAGATGAGAAAAGATTCATTAGGGAAACTGGTTCACATAATTATTGAGGCTGAGAAAGTCCACAATAGGCTGTCTCCAAGTTGGGGAACTAGGAAAGCTGGTAGCATTGCTCAGTCCATGTCCAAAGGGCTCAGAATCAGTTCAGCCAATGGTGTAACTCTCATTCTGAGGCCAAAGGCCTGAGACCCTGAAGTTCTGATGTCAAAGACAAGAGAAGGATGTTTCAGCTTCAGAAGGAGATAATTCACCTTTCCTCTTCCTTTTTGTTCTATCTGGGCTCTCAAGCAATTGGATGGTGCCTTTATTAGTCCATTTTTGTACTGCTATGAAGAAGTACCTGAGGCTGAGCAATTTATAAAGAACAAAGAGGTTTAATGGGCTGACAGTTCCACATGGCTGGATGGGCCTCACAATCATGATGGAAGGGGAAGCAAAGATGTCTTTCTTCACATGGCAGCAGCAAGAAGTGCTAAGTCAAAAGGGAAAAGCCCCTTATAAAACCATCAGATCATAAGAACAGCATGGCAGTAACCACCACCATGATTCAATCGTCCCCCAGTGGGTCCCTCCCACAACATGTAAGGATTATAGGAGCTACAATTCAAGATGAGATCTGGGTGGGGACACAGTCAAACCATATCAGTGCCCATCCACATTGGGTCAGAGTGGATCTTCCTTATCTCAGTGTCTTCCAGAAACACCCTCACACTTATGCCCAGAAACTGTGCTTTACCAGCTATGTTAGTATCTCTTAATCCAATGAAGCAGACATCTAAAATTAACCATCAGAATATTTATGCCTGATTCGTGGCTAAAATTTCAGGATGAAAGCTATGAGATCTCTATTTGTGTTTGTATGTCTATTAATGTATGTTTTGTATATTTGATTTTTCTTAACTCTGGATAGCATTGCAAATTTCATTTATAAAATCCTCTAAAAGTGCTCTATTCTAACTTGGCTTGGAAAAAAAAATCATTCATAAATAAATATTCCCAAACTCCTAGAAATATAGGAACTGATCCAAATGTTTTTCAGGTTAATGTGATTTGGATAAAACTTAAATAAAATAAAGGCCGGGCGCGGTGGCTCAAGCCTGTAATCCCAGCACTTTGGGAGGCCGAGGCGGGCGGATCACAAGGTCAGGAGATCGAGACCACAGTGAAACCCCGTCTCTACTAAAAAAAAAAAAAAAAAAAAAAAAAAATACAAAAAAAAAAAAATTAGCCGGGCGCGGTGGCGGGCGCCTGTAGTCCCAGCTACTCAGGAGGCTGAGGCAGGAGAATGGCGGGAACCCGGGGGGCGGAGCTTGCAGTGAGCCGAGATCGCGCCACTGCACTCCAGCCTGGGCAACAGCGTGAGACTCCGTCTCAAAAAAAAAAAAAAAAAAAAAAAAAACTTAAATAAAATAAATTTAATATTTTTTGTGTAATAAAACAACTATGTCTTCAGAGTTATCACTATTAAATATAAAACAAACAAGTTTTTTTTTTTTTTCCTTGAGATGTAGTCTCTCTCTGTCACCCAGGCTGGAGTGCAGTGGTGCGATCTTGGCTCACTGCAAGCTCCGCCTCCCAGATTTATGCCATTCTCCTGCCTCAGCCTCCCGAGTAACTGGGGCTACAGCTGCTCACCACTACATCCAGCTAATTTTTTTTGTATTTTTTTTAGTAGAGACAGGGTTCCACAGTGTTAGCCAGTATGGTCTTGATCTCCTGACCTTGTGATCCACCTGCCTCAGCCTCCCAAAGTGCTGGGATTACAAGAGCGAGCCACCGTGCCTGGCCCCTATAACAACTCTTGATGTCTGAGTGGGTTCCCACACAGTCATCTGTTGTAAGACTTTCTGATTCCTTTTTTTCCTTTGGTCATTATGAATAGAGCTTCTGTACATAATTGCATGGTAGCTTTTGTTTGGAAATAATATCAAAGTAGCGGTCAAAATACTTACGAATATGATTTTTGGATTGTAAGGTGAGACTTGTTTAGCTTTGGGAAAAACTGCCCAAGTAGTAATAGGGGAGGAAAAATAATTTTCTCTCTACCTTTACGGAATTCTTAGATGGGACCCTCTGTAACAAATTACAGATTAAAATGAGAAAAAAGTAGATGAGTTTAAAAACATGTATACCTTATGGATACATGGGAGATACTTAGGGAAAAATGAGTAAATCCCCAGTAGGTGGCTTTCAATTCAAGTGTAAATGCTATCTTCAACTTAAAGAAAGAAGATTTGAGGCTCAGTAGTGGGGACATAGCAAGCAAAAGCACAGTAGACAAGGGTAAGTTTTCTTATACAGACTTAACTCCATGCGTTCTCTGTTGATAAGACTCTTTTAATGATTTAGTTATCCTCTTCTTGGTTAGTGCTGAGAGAGAGAGAGAGAGAGAGATCTTTTAAACGGGGATTTCCTTTATAGATGTAAATTTTCCTTACACAAGGGTAACTTCTCTGTTTTCAGAACTTCCTTTTTTAGCATTTTTTCAAAGTAATCAGCTCAGAATAATTCTTATGCCAAAAGGGACATATTTTTGGGTGGCATATTCTGGTCTTACACACTGTCTTCTACCAGCAATGAAAAGAGTTCTTGTTTTTCCTCCAGCAATTTGTCATTTTTTTAGAGTTTAGCAGTTCTAACAGATACAGACCAACTGTGCTATCTCATTGTGGTTTTCAGTTATCTACTATGTTGAGCATCTTTTTGTATGTTTACTTACCATCTGTAGATCGTCTTTGGTGAGGTGTCCAGATCTGTGTGCATTTTTAATTGGGCTGTTTAACTTACTGTTTAGTTTTAAGAATTTTGTATGTATTTTGAATACAAATTCTTTCTCAGATCTGTATTTTGCAAATTTTTTTTTCAATATGTGGCTTGTCTTTTTGTTCCCTTAACAAGGTCTTTCCCAGAGTATAAACTAAATATTAACAAATCCACATTGTCATTTCTTCTGTGTATATAAACCTTTTGTGTCATTTGTTAAAATTCATTACCAAATCCAAAGGCACATAGCTTTTCTTCCATAGTTTCTTCTAGAAATTGTATAGTTTTGCATTTTTAGTATAAGGATGATTTTGAGTGATTATTTGTGTAAGTTGTAAAGTTTTCATCTACATGCATATCATTTCCTATGGTTTCCCATTAATCTTTCCCTCACTATTTTTGGGAAAGACACAGGATAGTGGGCTCTGTTAGAGCACATAGATAGCTAGACATGAACAGGAGGGGGAGCTCCTGGAATAGGGAAAGTCTGGGAAGGCTCACCTAGAGGGACCACCGAAAATTCACATATTAGTGGCATCTCTAATGCTGGAGTGGATGGGCACTTGTCAATTGTGGGTTGGAGGGAGAAGAGGTACCTATGCATAAAGAAACACCCTACAACTCCTCTTAAGATGCCCCAGTCATCATTCACTCTGCAGTAATAATGTCACAATACTGCTGGCTACATGCTGATAAGGACAAAGGGGACATTCTTAAAAGAAACCTGGCACCATAAGTACAGATTAGGGCAGAGAAGGACATTCAAAAGAGATAGGCACAGTAGATGCAAATGTGACTGCTGTCAGCCTGCCTGGGATGGCGGGAAGGAGCCTGGTGCCAGAGTGAGTTCGGATTGATCACCACACATGTGCCTCAACCAACAGTGAGGAGGTCCCACAAGCCTAAGTGGGGCAAGTTGGGGACCCAAGGCAGTAGCAGGAAATCCAGACAAATAAAACAGGTGGAGACTTGAGACAGAGGCAGGAATGTGAAGAAGTCCAAAATAAAATTCCCTGCACAGGACTCTTAGGCTGCTTTCCTGCACGATCAGCCTACTCCTTCCTATTTTTCTACAATAAGCTCTTCACACTGTATTTTTTTCAGTGAAGTTATCTGCCATCTTTGTACTGCCTCTTGGTGAAAATACTTCTTCCAAGTTAGACAAGAACCGGGACATCAGCTCTCCCCAGTAATAGCTCCGTTTCAGTTTGAATTTCCAGAACTGAAGGCGCTTAATAACTGGCGCTCCAACGTTAAGTGGTGCAGAAGGTGGCCAGTAGGGGGCGCCAGCCATCACACCTGGAGCAAGAGGGCCCTGCATAGTCCCCATCTGCCTGCAGGTGTTGTGCTGCGACGACACTGCCAGCAAGAGGGCCCGGCAGCGTCCCCAGCTGCCAGCAGGGGGCGTACGACGACTACATTGTGAGCAAGTGGATCCTGCAGTGTACTTAGCTGCCAGCAGGTGGCGCACGGACACCACACTATGAGCAAGAGGACCCTGCAGCGTCCTGGTTGGCAGCAGGGGGCGTGCTGCCACCACACTGAGCAAGAGGATCCTGTAGTACCCCCAGCGGCCAGAAGGGGGCGTGCCCCCACTACAAGGCAAGCAAGAGGGCCCGGCAGTGTCCCCAGCTGGCAGCTGGGGAGCCAGCCGCCACTTCACTTGGAGCAAGAGGGCCGGGCAGTGTCCCTAGCTGCCAGCATCGGGAGTGCTCCCACTACACTGTGAGCAAGAGAGCCCTGCAACGTCCCCAACTGCCAGCAGGTGGCGTGCCATCACTATACTGCGAGCAAGAGGGCCCTGCAGTGCCCCGGCGCCAGCAGGGGGCGCTGGCCACCACTGCAAGAAAGAGGGCCCTGCAGTTGCTGTAGTCGCCAGCAAGGGGCGCACTGGCACAGCACTGTGAGTAAGGGGGCCCTGTAGTGCGCGGCTGCAAGCAGAGGTCACCGGAGCCCGGCTTTTCAGATTACTGATGTTTCGCCCGTCTCCGCCGCTCCCCTCGCAGCATGCGTCTCTGCGCCTGCGCCGCGACCCTCCCCCCACCCCCACACCGCGCAGGCGTGCGACTCTGCCCTTGCGCCGCGCTGGCCTGCGACTCTGCGCCGGCCTGCGCCGCGCCTGGCGCGCGACTCTGGGCCTGCGCCGCGCCAGCCTGCGACTCTGCGCCTGCGCCAGCCTGCGCCGCGCCTGGCGTGCGACTCTGTGCCTGCGCCTTGCCTGCCTCTGACTCTGCGCCTGCGTCGGCCTGCGCCCGCGCCTGGCGTGCGACTCTGCGCCAGCGCCGGTGCTGTACGTTTGTGAGGGCGGAGCTGAATTCTCCTCAGCCCAGACACTGAGAGCATCGCGAGGGCGGAGCTGTGTTCTCCTCTGCACAGACCTCGGGGGTACCGTGAAGACAGAACAGCGTTCTACCCTGCCCAGACCCTGGCGTGGGGGCACCGCGAGGGCGGAGCTGCGTTGTGCTCAGCACAGACGTTGGCGGCACCGCCTCGCTTTGGGACAACTCGGGGCCGCATCCACAGTGAATAAAATACTTTCTGTTTCTAGCCCTGAATAACGAAGGTCAGAGACTACTTAGAATGGTTCAGTGTGGAAAACGGGAAACCGAAATCCCCTCTGAATCCTGCGCGCAGAGGTTCTCTCCACCCAAGGGTTAGGGTTAGGATTTTAGGGTTAGGGTTTTAGGGCTAGGGCGAGGGCGAGGGTGAGGGTGAGGGTTAGAGGGTTAGAGGTTAGGGGTTAGGGTCAGGGTCAGTTTCGGAGTCGGGGTCGGGTTAGGGGTTAGGGTTGGGGTTGGGTTAGGGTTAGGGTTTGGTTCCATGTTAGGATTAAGATTCGAGTTAGGGTTCGGGTTCTGTTTTGGGTTAGGTTTAGGGTTAGGGTTCGTGTTCGGGTTAGGGTTCAAGCCGTTCTCTTGCCTCAGCGTCCTGAGTAGCTGGGGTTATAGGCACCCACCACCATGCCCAGCTAATTTTTTTATTTTTGGTAGCGACAGGGTTTCACCATGTTTCCCAGGTTTCTCTCGAACTCCTGACATCAAGTAATCCACCTGCCTCCGCCTCCCAAAGTGCTGGGATTACAGGCATGAGCCACCGTGCCCAGCCTTCACTTTCTTCTCTGAGTCAGAGATCTCTAGCAAGATAGCCTTTTCACAACTTTTATTGCAACGGAAGTATTTCAGAACTTGTCAGGTTAAACTGTTAAGGGTATGTCTGTTTTTCTATGATACACTGAATTTAGGAATATATGACTCAGTAATGAAAGTTGATCTGGCATCACCCTTGGCATTTGAGTTCCTAGGTGGAGAAGGGTCTGTTTTTCTGGCATGATCATGTCTTACAGGAATGCAGCACCCCAAGAGGACCCTAGCAATTGGAGAATTTTGTTTACATGACACTAAACCCCAAATAACCTTAAATTCTAAATAAAAGTTCCAAGGGTAATTTGTATAAGGGTCTTGTTTTTTGTTTTTTGTTTTGAGATGGAGTCTCACTCTGTCACCCAGGCTGAAGTGCTGTGGCATGATCTTGGCTCACTGCTACCTCCACCTCCCGAGTTCAAGTGATTCTCCTGCCTTAGCCTCCAAAGTAACTGAAATTACAGGTGCCTGCCACTATGCCCAGCTAATTTTTTGTATTTTTAGTAGAGACCGAGTTTCACCATGTTGGCCAGGTTGGTCTCAAACTCCTGACCTCGTGATTTGCCCGTCCCAGCCTCCCAAAGTGCTGGGATTACAGGCGTGAGCCACTGTACCCAGCCAGTGCCTTGTTTTTAAAGAAAATAAATTATATGACAGGTTTGTTTCATATACATCTATATATATAAACTATACTCGTGAACATTTTACTCAACATTTAAAAATCTTTAAGACCTTTCAATACATAAATCTTACATAACAAAATCTAGCAAAAGTGTATAAAATGTAAACACATTTCTAAAAGAAAGGGTGAGGCTTTCAGGGTGGCTATGCTGTGTTGGATATGGGCAGTGTTCCATCTCTCTTGTGGTTCTGCTTATATGGCAGTTCCAGCTCACAAGAGCCCTCGGAGCCTGTCTGTTGGCCTGCATCCTGTGGCATTTGGCAAGTGAGATCTGTTTAATATAAGGTGTCCATAAAGCCAAGATTATGATATCTAAAAATAATCAACACTAATTCCCCAGAAATTTTGTCTTTTTTGACCAAGCCACTGGTGCAATGTGGAGTCACTGCATTATATGCAAAAAGAATAATGCCCTCACTCCAGAACTGACCCTTGGTGGTGACTCCCCCCTTTATTCTAGGAGATGTTAACATTAGCTATGGCAATGTAAAAACGGTGTTTCTGGACCTCCCGGGTTCACGCCATTCCCCTACCTCAGCCTCCCGAGTAGCTGGGACTACAGGCGCCCGCCACCTCGTCCGGCTGGTTTTTTTGTATTTTTTTAGTAGAGACGGGGTTTCACCGTGTTAGCCAGGATGGTCTCGATCTCCTGACCTCGTGATCCGCCCGTCTTGGCCTCCCAAAGTGCTAGGATTACAGGCTTGAGCCACCGTGCCTGGCCTTGCTCATTTCTTTTATAATAACTAAGTCATATAAATTGAGCTCACAAAAATATTTATATTAATAAAATTATAATTTATCATTTGTAATGTTTGAGTTTTTCTTGTACATTTTTATATAGCAAGAAAAACAGTTTTTACTGTTAAAAATGGTTTTTAAAAAATCAGAGCAAGCCTAAACCCCTTCATTTTATAAATACAATAACCTGAGGCTCTTCATTGCTGGTGACTCACACAGGCACACACTCAGCATTGCTGGATGTCAGCTCAGGATCCAGAATGCATTTGAACAATTCATGCTAAATTAATAAATGCACTTTAATATAGGCCCATATTAATCCCAAAATAACTAAACCTGTGGAATTTGTAAAATAAGATGTTTATGAATGAGGACATGGCATTTTGACTTAGTTCTGATTCCCACCTTTCTGAAAGCAGAATCTACAGTCTATTTTCCCATTGCTAGATTTCAGAGGAGAGCCTGGTGTCACTTACAGCAGACATTGCAGATGCCTCAGCATTTCGGATGAAGACGGTAAAGACCTTCTTTGTTTCAAAAAAACCTTTGTTTTCCAGGGGAGAAAACACAGGTTGGATCTAAACTCAATCCTCCTATTGAAATATTTTAATGACACTGAAAGAGGTTGTTGCATTTGGCAGGTGCAGGTGGAGCTGTGCAGTCCTGCACTGAAGCCCTGCAGTCCTGGCTTCTCAGTGGAGCTAGAGGAGAATTATATTAATGTGTTTGCACTACTTGCTCAATTGTAAAGCATAACAAATATATTTAAGGCATGTTTTTAAAATGAGAATAAAATAGTTTAACAATGTTTATACACCTATTTTAGTTATTACATTCTCTAATCTATTTTTATCCTCACAACCATGGAAGCGCTCCACCATCTCCATTTCAGAAAGTAGACAGTAACTGAACAACACTATCTTCTTTTAAAAAACATTTATTTCATTATGAAAGTTTATGGCTTATGTAATTAATACCTTTTTGTGGTCTGCATTCAATGGGTGTGGGCATCTGCACACTGTCGTGGGTCCACCATTGTGAAATCGCACACAGTGGTCTCACTGCCCTAAACAGCCAAGGCTCTCTGCCCATCCATCCTTTCCTCTCCCCAACCCCTGTCAACCACTGATCATTTTGCTATCTATGTAATTTTCCCTTTTCCAAAATGTCACATAATGCCCACAGCAATGAATGCGAGTTTCTTTTGCTCCACATCCTCACCAGCATTTGCTGTTTTTGGTCTTGTGGATTTTGGCCATTCTAATAGGTATGTAGTGGTATCTTACTGTCGTCTTAATTGGCAATTCCTAATAAGACATTATACAGAGCATCTTTTCATATACTTAATTTCTATCTGCATAAATGTTCAGCTTTTACCCATTTTTAATTGGGTTGTTTGTTTTCTTATTGAGTTTTAAGAGTTCTTTGCATATTTCAGATATGAATCCTTAGATATAGTTTGCAAATATTTTCTCACAGTCTCTGGTTTGTCTTTTTATTCTCTTAACAGTATCTTTCACAAAACTAAAGTTTTTTTATGTTAAAGTTCAAGTTCCCAATATTTTTCTTCGTGAATAATGCTTTTGGTGTTGTATCTAAAAGAATTACCAAATCCGAGGTTATCTAGAGTTTTTCCTTATGTTATCTTCTAGGAGTTTGAAAATTTTGCATTTCATATATTGATCTAATATCTACTTTGCATCAACTTTTGTAAAAGGTGTAAGGTCTGTTTATAGATTCTTTTTTTTTTTTTTTTTGCACATGGATGTCCATTTGTTCCAGCATCATTTGTTAAAAAGACTCTCCTCTCTCCATTGAATTGCCTTTGCTCCTTTGTCAGAGATCAGCTGGCTGTATTTCAGTCTGTTTCTGGGCTCTTTGTTTTGTTTCACTGACGTATGTGTATATGTCTTCTGTTTTGCCTTCAGTTTAAAAAAATGTAATTGCTACCTCAATTTGCTTATGAATTCTCATTTGTAAACAGAAGAGCGTAAATTAATGCCTGAGTATATTTTAGGGTAGATGTTGCCTTGAATACAATGAGCAGAATGAGTTATAATTTTAAAGTGAATATAAAAATTTGACCATAGTGGTAACAGATTTGCGAACTAGTGATATCAATGACAGAGTCCATTGCAATATTGCTTCATCCTTTGGCTCAGCTCTGCTTCACACCAGGTAACTACCAATCCCTTTTGTGATTAGTTCAAGGATTTCTGTGGGGTGGAAAGTAGAAATACGATATCAGTGGAGGGAGAGAAGGCAGTTTCCCAGACTGGGAGCAGTCAGATCTCCAGTGGGTCCCAACACTGCTCTGTGGCAATATCTAGAGGGTGATGGAAACAGAGACAGGGTGCAAATGAGGTGGGTGCTGGCCCTAGGGTTCCCAGTGTTTCCTGGTTCCCATGGTCTATAAGACGTCTGAAATGAGACCTTCCGGGCTTTGGGGGGCCCCTGTGGAATTGGAAAATGAGGAAGTGAGCAGTGACAATCTAGACTGATTATTAGAGGTACGTCTCTCATTTTTCAGTAACCAAGGAGCCTTTGATTAGTAGTGAAATTGTGGCACCCCAACAATGGTGGAGTGGAATATCCTGCTACTCTGGAGGGGTGATGGCTCAGGGTCAAGACTGAACTAATTAGAAAAAGAAATGCACTCCAGGAATATCAAGTCCAAAACGAAGCTCTTCAAACCATCTGGGAAGAGAAAACAGCATGACAAGGAAAGGTATATTTGTCTGATCCCAGGAATCAATATAAACATCCATGATAACCCCACCTATTTTTTAAATATATGATTTGGATGAAACAAGAAAAAGAGACTGATTGTTGCTGAGTCCCTGCTGCAGTCCCGACACAGCTGGAGATGCCCTGCTCCCCTGCTCCCCTGCTCCCCTGCTCCCCCGCTCCCCCGCTCCCCCGCTCCCCCACTCCCCCGCTCCCCCACTCTCCTGCTCTCCTGCTCTCCTGCTCTCTTTATTTTGTTGATGCTCATGAGGACCCTGATGTCTGAGGAAGAAGGTTCCCGTCCAGCTCTGCCCCTGGTGTGTCACGTGCCGGCCTTGTCAACGCACACGAGAACCTGACAGGGTGAGTGTTATAACCCCAATCATAGAAAAGGAAACGTCTCTAAAGTCTTTAGCATCTTGCCCGAGTTCGGACACTTAGCAGAGGCCTGAGTTTAGATGCAGCCCCGTCTTGCTCTTTGACAGCCTCAGCACCACGTGCCCTGGGTGACCCACGCAGAGTCACTGACAACCCTCTTGGTTGGCTCATGGCACAGCGTGGAGCGAAATGGCCCACTGACTTTTCCAGACACTTTGACAATTCGTGATATAGTTTATGTGGTCACTCCCAGTGAGTTCTATTGTTCAGTTTAATAGAATACCTAATTCTGTGTTTATTATGAATAAAGGGAGATTTCTTGTGGTTTTTAAGAATATGAAGGATATCTACTTTGTATACAAGTTGGAAGTTCCAATACTATAGGAAGCATAAGTGCAGGTTTTAATGATGGGTCTTTTATAAGACTGAATTCACATCAAACTGAATCAGTAACTCCGGCTGTATGAACAGGGTGAGACATTAAACATTTAATGAAAAGAATTCCTTTCTTAGGTTACAGCAAGGACTAAATATGTCTAATTATCATTCCCGCTAAGAAGATGTATTGTGATATTTGCAGTTAATCACTCATTCAGTTCCAAGGGTATTTATTAATTGTCTGCTCTGGGCATAACAACAATTGGAAGCAGTATGTTCACATGAAAAAAAACTTACCTGAGGCTCTAAGTCACAACTTTCCATGACCAGCACACATTTCTGATTTGAAATACATATCTAAAGCTTCAAATGCATAAATAGATATCCCAATCTAGAACTAAGTTAATAGTTGCTTAGAATTAATTGTTTAAATTATCCTGGGAACCAGAAAGATATGTCTACATGAAACAATAAAGGTTATATTAGAATTAATAAACTTTAGAAGACCATTTTAATCTTAATATATAAGCATACTACCTAGGCACACTGTTTAAATACATCTGCAACCTACTATTTTTAGATTTAGGTAAATCATTAATCCTTAAATTTGGAAGATTCCAGTGTTAGAGCTCTAGACTATGAAACTTGGAAGTTTTTCTAAAATTTTTGAGATTTTATCCAGAAATACATATTTTCCTGGCACTGAGAACTGCAAGAAATTTCACTTGGAGTCTCCAAATAGTCAGCCATGTGTGATGTCAACATCAGTGTAATAGATACTATCATAAACATCCTGTGACTTTTATTTTTTTTTTTATACTTTAAGTTCTGGGATACATGAGCAGAACGTGCAGGTTTGTTACACAGGTATACACGTGCCATGGTGGTTTGCTACACATGTCAACCTTTCATCTATGTTAGGTATTTCTTCTAATGCCATCCTTCCCCTAGGCCCCGACCCTGCAACAGGCCCCCGTGTGTGATGTTCCCCTCCCTGTGTCCATGTGTTCTCATTGTTCAACTCCCACTTATGAGTGAGAACATGCGGTGTTTGCTTTTCTGTTCCTGTGTTAGTTTGCCAAGAATGATGGTTTCCAGCATCATGTCCCTGCAAAGGACATGAACTCATCCTTTTTTATGACTGCATAGTATTCCATGATGTATATGTGTCACATTTTCTTTATTCAGTCTATCATTGATGGGCATTTGGGTTGGTTCCCAGTCTTTGCTATTGTGAATAGTGCTGCAGTAAACATACGTGTGCATGTGTCTTTATAGTAGAATGATTTATAACCCTTTGGGTATATACCCAGTAATGGGATTGCTGGAGCAAATGGTATTTCTGGTTCTAGATCCTTGAGGAATTGCCACACTGTCTTCCACAATGGTTGAACTAATTTACAGTCTCACCAACAGTGTAAAAGTGTTCCTATTTCTCCACATCCTCTCCAGCATCTGTTGTTTCCTGACTTTTTAACGATCGCCATTCTAACTAACATGAGTTGGTATCTCATGGTGGTTTTGATTTGCATTTCTCTAATGACCAGTAATGATGAGCCTTTGTTCATATGTTTCTTGGCCACATAAATGTCTTCTTTTGAGAAGTGTCTGTTCATATCCTTCACCCACTTCTTGATGGTTTTTTTTTCTCCTTGTAAATTTGTTTAAGTTCCTTGTAGATTGTGGATATTAGCCCTTTGTCTGATGGATAGATTGCAAACATTTTCTCCCATTCTGTAGGTTGCCTGTTCACTCTGATGAGAGTTTCTTTTGCTGTGCACAAGCTCTTTCGTTTAATTAGATCCCATTTGTAAATTTTGGCTTTTGTTGTCGTTGCTTTTGGCGTTTTAGTCATGAAGTCTTTGGCCATGCCTATGTCCTGAATGATATTGCCTAGGTTTTCTTCTAGGGTTTTTATGGTTTTAGGTCTTATGTTTAAGTCTTTAATCCATCTTGAGTTAATTTTTGTATAAGGTGTAAGGAAGGGGTCTAGTTTCAGTTTTCTGCATATGGCTAGCCAGTTTTCCCAACACCATTTATTAAATAGGAAATCCTTTCCCCATTGCTTGTTTTTGTCAGGGTAGTCAGGCATCCTAAACTTTAAAATTTAAGAACTTACATTTTTTTTTAAAGTAACTGGCAACTGACAATCATTTAAAAATCCATAACCTAAAAAAATAATAATTCCTCCTAAGTTTTCAACCAAGAGAAGTGAAAATCTGTTGACACAAAGGTCTGAATATAAGTATTCATAACAACTTTCTTCTTAATAGCCAAATATTTTTAAAATAGTCTATCACTGAAGAGTAGATAAGCTGTAATATATTCCTACAACGGTTACTGCCCAACATAAGAGTGACATATACACTGGAAATCACATGGACGTATCTCAAAGGCATTAGAATACCTGAAAGAAACTAGGTATAAGAGAATATTCTATATGATTCCATTTATATCAAATACTTCTTTTTTGAGATAACATCTCACTCTGTCACCAAGGCTGGAGTGCAGTGATATGATCACAGATCACCGCAGCCTTGACTTCCCAGGCTCAGGTGATTCTTCAGCCTCCTGAGTATCTGGGACCAAAGGGGTTGGGACCAAAGGGGTGTGCCACCACACCTGGCTAATTTGTGTGTGTGTGTGTGTGTGTGTGTGTGTGTGTGTGTGTGTGTGTGTGTGTTTTAAGAGATGGGGTTTTGCCATGTTGCCCAGGCTGGTCTCAAGTTCCTGGGCTCAAGTGATCCCCACTTCTCAATCTAGTGCTAGGATTACAGACCTGAGTCATTGCATGTGGCCTGTATCATATTCTAAGACAAACAAAACTAGAGTGAAAGAAAGCAACTGCCGGAAGCTGTGGTGTGGGGCAGGGGTCACTGACTACAGCAGCATGCAAGAGAATTTTGGGGGTAATGAAATGTATTTTAATGGTACTGTTGTGTACATGACTATATGTATATTTGTCAAAATGCATTGATTTGTACACTTAAAATTACTAAATTTTGTTATATGTAAATTAAACTCAATGAGATAATAAAAAATAAACTTTTGATCCTGAAAAAATACCTACCTACATACAAACTACCTCTGAAACAAACTACTTTTTCAGAATTTCTAATTTAAATATTCAGAAATATGAATGATGATGATGAATTTTAACAAGGCTTACATAATTCAATTCTGTTTTGGATCATGTCTGAGAGGCATATTAGCTGCTGTACTTATTTGGATTTCCTTACCTCCTTTGCATATGAAAAAATAAGAGGTTGAGACAGAAACAAGATATGTAATTTATGTACAATGAAACTTTCTACTGCCCAGGAGATGAGGCTTTCTATTGTCCAATGAATTGTGCCTGGCAGCACAATTCACTGCTTCACAATTCATCGTTCTTTTTACCCTCAGAGCATCCTTGAAATGATTGACTCAACCATGAGAGAAACACTGTAAATATTCTCAGATGCAAACTCACAGTACCAGCTTCACAGAACACCTGCAGGTGCAAGTAACTAAAAATCCAGCTCAATTTTACTTTAAATACAAGGAAATTTATTGACTCAGGTGGGTAGTTCAGAAGGAGGCCAGGCTTCAGGGTGAATCTGAGCACAGAAGCTCATGTATGCTACCAGGACTCAGTCTCTTCCCAATTTTCTGCTCTGCCTTCAGTGAAGCCAGAATAATTCTGCATGTGGCAAAATCTCCAGGAACAATTTCTGAGGTTGCATTCTTCACCAAAGAGGGAGCATGAACAAGCACACTCTTGTTCCTAACAACCTAGCGCAACTTGTATTTGACTCTAATTGGAACAACTCAGACCCCGCCCATCCCAAAGTCCATTAGGGGGACCAAGGGAGTGCTGTGTGGCACCTGGCATGAGCCTCAGTTATACACTCACTTTGGAACCAGTAACTGTGACACAGGGTGAGACAGTGCTGGTTAAGTCAACCGGGACCCACCCCACGTTTCAAACCACGTGACTGAATAATTCAGGGCTCTGTTAGGAAGGAGAAAGGGGGATGCTTCTTAAATAGCACCCACCCCTCAACTACAATTTAATTTGACAGGAACCCGGAGGCCCTGCCATAGAAATCTCTCACAGTTGCTTGGAATGAGAGCACTCAATACAAAAATCCTATGGTAGCAACCCTATGGCCTCAAGGGCGCCACGCAGTTGGTGTGGAGGGTGGGGCAAGGAGGGTGGGGAAGGGCTCAGGGTCTTCTGAAGATGAAGCCAAAGAACAGATGGCACTGACTTAGCAGAGTGGAAAATGTTTAACCCCAAGAGATTCCTACAGAGGCAGCTAAGCCACACCACAGACTCCTAGAAGGGCTTGTGTTAGGGTTCCCAAGTATCTAGGTAAGCTGAGGAGATGGTGAGGCAGACACAGAGGGTCGGTTCAAAGCACATTGGGAAGACTGATCCCAAGACCCCTCAGTCCACACTGGCAGTCAAATGCTCCTCCCTGACATCAGAAAAAGAAACAATTTATTTTCTTCAGATACTGAAACAGAACTTTTCTAAGCTCCAGGACACTGGATAATGCTGCTTATGCAAAGACAGTATTTAGTGAAAGCCAATTTACTGAGCAGGGAGATCAGCGGATTCTTTCTCCCTCTTGGCTCCCAGAATGCTGGGATCAGCTTGTAGTCTTAGGAGATTGGCGACCTCTTTTTGGAGAGGATCTGCAGATACCAACATTTTCAGGGTTTCCTCAGGTCCAGGAGTGCCAGGCTCCTGTGGACTCTTCCTTTGGGGAAGCAAAAGAAGACTCCATCTGTACACACAGAATGCATTACTTATATTTTCTTATTTTCTGTTTTCTTGACGCTCTAGCATCTAGTGTATACTGGGAAAAGATTGTCTTTCCCAGGACCAGCCAATTAAACTACCAATTCAGAACCCATACTCCTAACCACCTACTTTATCTAGCTCTGATACTGTAGGAGACAATACCGCCCTTCCTTAATCACCACAGGGTGAGGTACTAGACAACTAGAAATGGCCCCTATGCCCCAGAGCCTGCTGAAGCTATTAACGCTGGGCAGCCTAAGCCTGCCTGCCCTACCTGCCCTTGCTGTCCCACAGAGACTACAGCAGAGGATCCTGCCCGTGCCTTCCCCTCTCCTGCCTCTGCCTGGGGCGTCCCTGTGCCTCCTATTTCTAGGGATCTATGAGTTTGAATGGGACAGTCACTTCCATGTCTGCAGGTCTTAACATCCCTGGTTAAAACAAATTCTGAGTACATTTTAAAACATAAGGCTTCCAATGGAATCTTTAAAACCCTTATATGGACAATTTTAAACATATATGTAAATAAACATGAATATAACCAACCCCTGTATATCTATAAACCTTCAGAACAACAAGAAACACATGGGCAATTCTTTTGTATTATGGCTAAAAGGTAGCCATGGACACGAAATGAAGACAGGAAGTCTTTGGAATAAGTGATCCCATCACAATGAATCAATTTTCCATTGGAACATATTTTTACAAAGTCACTGTTTTGAAAATATTTAGCCATGAATTGAAACAGAGTCTGTAAGGTTTTTTTTCCCGGTCTAAGGCGAACAGCATTTTAGAGAATGAACCAGGACACAACTACAGCACAAGAAAAAAGTATGATAATTAAGTTTACACATATGTGTGACTACTCTAACAGAAAACATGTAAAGAGCATTTGATTTATATATCAATCTGTACTGTTTAATTTTTTGTGTCATAAATGCTCTTATTTAAAAAAACAGGACTAGTTAACAGTGTCAATTACTAGTCATTCGTGGTATAAATAATTAAACAAAGAAGTATTCAAAAATTATAACTGTTTTCAATAAAGTTTTATTTTACATCATTTTTTTTACTTACTCAGAAATTGCCCCCCCAAAAATGCAGAGATTTCCCATGTAGCTGCAACCTAGTTACATCTCTTATTAACATATTCTATCAGTGTGTCTCACATGGCTTATTAATATCTTACATAATTTGTCATAGTTAATGAACCCATACTGATAGACTATTATTAACTAAAGTTCATATTTCATTTGGATGCCCTTGGTTCTGTCTTACTCTGACCCAGGATCCCATCCAGGATCACGCATGACATGTGGTCATCACATCCCTGTGGGTTCTTCCTGGCTGTGACAGTGTGTCAGGCTTTCCATGTCATGATGACCTTGATAGTACTGAGGAGGATTGGTCAGGAATTTTGTAGAATGTCCCCCATTGTCACTGCATGTTCTCAAGGTGAACTGTCACCTTTTATGTTCACTTGAATCATTTGGAAGAGCTACTGTTTGTCAGGTTTCTCCACTGTGAAGTTATTTTTCCTCCTTGCCCATACTGCATGTGTTCTTTTGGAGCAAGTCACTGTGCAGAGCCCACACTTACGGAGTGAGGAGTTGGCTCCACATTATTGATGGCTGAGTGTCTACATCAATTACTTGGAATTCTTTTGCAAAGGAGATTTCTATGCAACTCTGTTTTCTTATTCACCTGAGTATACAAATACAGACACCTAGATAATTACTTTCAGCTTTAATTATTATTCAACACTACAATTCATTCCTGTGTTGGCCATCAGTAGCTGTTTTTATTGGCTATTATTTTTCTTTGATATATTTTAATTTTTTTTAGTACTTACTTTCTGATACTTCAAGATTATCCCGACTCCTATATTTACTGTCCCAGTTCTAGTATCAGACATTTCTTCAAAGAGCCTCATTCCTTTCAGAATGGTAGGAAAACTTACATCTGGCTGCCGAATGAGCACATTGTTGAATGAGCACTTGTTCCTCATTAGCAATGCTAGGAAGTATATGTGTGTGTGTAACCTACCTATACACACCTAATTATAAAGTTTTCTATGTAGAACTGTGTGTATCTATATTAAACTAAACATAAGTTTACGTTCAATAGCACATGAATCATTCTAGCCTTCTCCCCTTGCTAATTTGTAACCTCCCACTTCAACAGTGAGAAACCTGGTTACTACCATCTGCGACTTATGTAAGTCATTGTTTTATTCCAGATACAGATACTGTGGTTTTACAATTGTTCACCATTGCTTCTGTTGGAAAGAATTTTATAAAATAGAATCCAGTGATGAAGTATAGTTTGTTTGCCTTCAGCATACGGATTCTATTAATTTTCAAAGTGACTTAGGTCAACACCATTTTCCCTACACCTTCAGTGAGTTTTTTCCTACATTTGTGTCTTAGTCTGTTTTGTGCTTCTGTAACAGAATACCTGAGGCTGGGTAATTTATAAATAAAAAAGGTCCTTTTGGCTCACAATACTGGTGGCTGGAATGTCTGAGATTGGGCAGTTGCATCTGGTGGAGTCTCAGTCTTTTTCACCTCATGGTGGAAAGTGGAAGGGGAGCAAGGGGTGCACCAGAGATCACATAGCAAGAACGAAAGCAAGAGGGAAGCCAAGGAACCCAGACTCTTGTTAACTACCTACTCCTGCAGGAATTAATCCATTCCTGTGAGAGCAGAACTCACTCATCCCCATGGAGAACATTAATCTATTCATGAGGGATCCGTCCCCATGACCCAAACACCTTCCACTAGGCCCCACTGCCCCACACCGCCACATTGGGGGTCAAATTTCAACACGAGTTTTTGCAGGGACAAACCACATCCAAACCACAGTAATTTGTAGCATAGTTAAATTATTTTTCACATGATGTATTCTGTCCTGGGATACTCCACATCCTGAGTAATTTTGTTTAATTTGAATAGAGTTTGATTTACCCATTTGGTTGTAAAATTCTGCGTATTTTGACCAGTGCATTGTGGTAGGTATCCCACTATTAAAGTATCATATGAAATGCTTGAAACCCCCACCCCATGGAGCCAATGGTTTCCCATCTGTGTAGTTTGCTTTCTGCAGTGTCTCATTAAATGAGGTCACACTGTGTGTATTCTCCTCAGACTGTCTTCTTCCACTTAGCAATGTGCATACAAGATTCACTCATGTCTTTGTGTGAGTTGATAGCTTGTTCCTTTCTATGGCTAAATAGTATTCCATTGCATGAATGTACCACAGTTTGGTTATGCATTTTGGGGAGCAAAACCTACCTCTTCTAACTTTGTTCCAGGGTTGGAGACCTTCAAATTAACTGACAATAGATATATTAGTAGGAGAGACAATACTTGGCTTCTTATTCCACAAGTATCATTGTGGGACAAAATTCATCAGATGGCAGGATCCAGTTTACAAAGAGGTAAAAATAGCCCCAAAACAAGAAACAAGACTAGAATCTGATAACCCACAATAACTATAGCTTTCCTTAAAAAAAAAAAAAAATTTTTCAAGACAGGGTCTGGCTCTGTCACCCAGGCTGGAGTGCAAAGGTGCAACAATCTCGGCTCACTGTAACCTCTACCTCCTTGGTGCAAGTGATCCTCCCTCCTCAGCCTCCTGATTAGCTGGGACTACAGGCACATATCATCGTGCCCATCTAATTTTTATATTTTTGGTAGAGACGGGGTTTCCAACATGTTGCCTCGGCTGATCTAGAACTCCTGGCCTCCCAAAGTGCTGGAATTATAGGCATGTGCCACCATGCCCGGCCAAGTTATAGTTTTCCATTGAAACATAAAATTATTCTCTGTAGTAACCATCATTTTTGACCATAATCAAAGTAAGACTATTCTTGTTTTAAATTCAAGTATAGTTTTGTTAGATTTTGCTTGATTATTTACGTAAGTGCAGCAAGAACAGGAGATGAGCACATAGGTGCTTTCAAGTTTCTTTGCTGGAAGTTTTCATACAGAATCTCAGATTTGACTTTTAAAGGCCTCATTCAGGCTAAAAGCCAAGCTAAGAACATACTATCAAATTTCAGCTGCAGTCCTTATAGCTTTGTGTGAATTCCTCTCTTCTTGAGTCCCCCCAAATATCCCTAAATTCCTGGGCCTACCAGGAAATGACCTTCTTTACTAACCTGTAACGCTGTGATCCCTGTAATGTAAGTATCAGGCTGACTTTTCTCAGAGTGCTGTTGGGAATGAAGTTTTTGGTGTTCTAAAAAAAAAAAAAAAAAAAAGAATTAACATGGGAACAAATAATCTCTTAGCAAGGCGAGCTTTACTTTCTGCAGAAAGGGTGCTACTCAATAGCTGTCCAGCCACAAGAGCACACCGAACAAAGGAGACAGAGTTACTTATAACCTGATGTGTCTACCCTACTGCTGTGTCCAGTTACCATTGGCTGGAATAGGACCTCACATTTTACACTTTACCCAATTGGCTATTAGTTTAAAACTTTCTCAATTAGGTAAGGGGAATAGAACAAAGAAAGAAAAGGAAGTTGCCAGGGATAGTTAAGGAAGCATCTCCAAATAAGGAATGGCATACACTATGGGCTGGGGCTTGTCTAGTTCTGTCCAGGCATGCCGGAGCAAGCTAGGACAACTGATTTGGAATACACACACACACACACACACACACACACACACACACACACACAGTGGATAGCAATCTTATAGTAAGAAATTGTGACTTTTTACAATCTTTGAAGAAGAACTTTCCCATTTCTCACAGTGTTTTGTAAGCATTGTCTCCATAATAGTCAACCTTACTTCCTTAAAATTGCTGGTCGTAACTGATCTTAGGTACACTTCTAAAATATGATGTTCCAGTAAAAATCTTGATAATATAACCAAATTTTCCAATTATGTCCTGTTATAAGGTGAACAGATTCTTACTGGACTTTTGCTAATAACTATATCATCATGAAAAAAAGAGTATTCAGTAAGAATTTCAAAATTCTGGAGAGATTAGGCAGGGAAAAAAATGTAAACGCTTCATTTCTGTTTACAAAAGTATAATCTACCAAATTGTTGTAAGTTACAGTTAAATTAAGAGAAAGAGATTTCTTAAATTCAGAAACTAGAATATTAAAGAACTAGCAATGCTCTAAAAAGCTATAAAATTATAATCAATTTTCATCAGTTCATTCAGTGCCACGTAATCAATTCCAGTCTTGCTGGATCTTGGGTTAGCAGTCTCATGACCCCATCAATTTCTCCACCAGGCTTCTGGAGATCTTCACTGAGTCAAGTGTATGGTCTTAAAGTTATTTAAGCAATATCATCAGAAGTCTTTAACCAGAGTACCTGTCATACTCTTTTCCATGAGTCTCAGAGGGAGTCCTGTATTGGAGATGAACATTCTGACCTGTAGCTGATCGCAGGAGCTTTCAGGAAAGCATCAGGGAGAAATAATATCTAAATGACAAAGAGTATGAAATGTCTGTGATTATACCACAGTTGACAAGGATATTTGATTTTTTCTGTGGCATACAACATTTATTTATTTATTTATTTAGAAACAGAGTCTCGCTCTGTCACCCAGGCTTGAGTACAATGGCGTGATCTCAGCACACTGCAAGCTCCGCCTCCCAGGTTCACGCCATTCTCCTCCCTCAGCCTCCCGAGTAGCTGTGACTACAGGTGTCTGCCACCACGCCCAGCTAATTTTTTGTATTTTTAGTAGAGATGGGGTTTCACCGTGTTAGCCAGGATGGTCTTGATCTCCTGACCTTGTGATCCACCCACCTCGGCCTCCCAAAGTGCTGGGATTACAGGCATAAGCCACTGCACCCGGCACAACATTTAAAATAATAATTGGAATTATGACTCATAACTCTATACTGGCACATAGCATGGATAAGGAGGACATTGACAAATTTCCAGGAATTTTATATAATTTCTGAAAACAACATTTTACTGATACAAATATAACACAGGGAAGGTTAGATATCTCTTTTTATTTGTATTTTTTGTAAGGTTTTCCTTATAAAAAATACATCCTACTTTACTTGTGAATCATGCCCTACTTTTCTTGCATGCTTTGCATAGAGTTGTTTCTAGTTATTCTATTGCTTCTAGTAGTTTTATTTACACATATTGATTATAATTTTAATACTTAGTAATCTTTTATTTTCCAGAGAAAACTAACAAGTAAACAGTTATAAACTGTCATATATTAGCATTCCATAGTAGGTTAGAAAATGTATGAGTATACCATCTCCCAACATCTACATCTCCCAACATCTACAACATCTACATATACCATCTCCCAACATCTACATGAATAGTTTCCTTGTCGTACAATTTCTCATTGTGGTAGACAAAAACATGTTTATTAATGGTCCAAAATATCTTTAGTCTCTCTGTAAAAATAAGAAGCAAAAATTATATAAACTTGAATTATTTATGTTCAGTAAGTAATGTTTTAGTATTGTATCTTATTTATAAATGGTCTAGATATTTAATGCAAATCTTTTACTTAGCTTAACTTTAAGGTTAAAAATTACCAAAAGTATTTTGGAAACTACTATTAAGCAGATTTACAATAAACAAATTATTTTTGAAATAATGTTTTTCGCTTTTCACAAGATGGCACCGAAAGTGAAGAAGGAAGTTCCTGCCCCTCCTAAAGCCAAAGCCAAAGCCAAAGCTTTAAAGGCCAAGAAGGCAGTGTTGAAAGGTGTCCACAGCAACATACAGAAAAGAAGATCCACATGTCATTCACCTTGAGGTGGCCCAAGACACTGCGACTCCGGAGGCAGCCCACATATCCTCGGAAGATCACCCCCAGGAGAAACAAGCTTGACCACTATGCTATCATCAAGTTTCCACTGACCACTGAGTCGGCCATGAAGAAGATAGAAGAAAACAACATACTTGTGTTCATTGTGGATGTTAAAGCCAGCAAGCACCAGATTAAACAGTCTGTGAAGAAGCTCTGGGACATGGATGTGGCCACAGTCAACATCCTGATTCGACCTGATAAAGAGAAGAAGGCATATGTTCGACTCGCTCCTGATTATGATGCTTTGGATGTTGCAACAAAATTGGGATCATCTAAACCGAGTCCAACTGACTAACTCTAAATATATGTATATCTTTTCACCATAAAAAAGAAATAATGTTTTTCATAAGAATGACAACTTAATTAGAATCAAATTTAAAAGCTTTAAGATTTTACGTTTCTAGTAAGTATAATATTAGCTTATTTGAGTAGAACTCAAGCAGAATAGGAATTTATGTTTGTTTTATATTCGATAGTGGTAACTTTGAAGACATAGTTGTTTTATTACACCAAAAATATTATATTAACCTTATTTAACTAAGTTTTATCCAAATCGTGTTAACTTAAAAAACATTTGACCAGTTCCTATATTTCTAGGAGTTTGGTGAATATTTATTTATAAATGCTTATGTTTTTCCAAGCCAAGTTAGAATAGAACACTTTTAAAGAATTTTATAAATGAATTTTGCAACGCTAACCTGAGTTAAGAAAATATCACATATACATAACACACATTAATAGACATACAAACACAAATAGAGATTTCATAGCTTTCATCCTGAAATTTCAGCCATGAATCAGGCATAAATATTCTGATGGTTAATTTTAGACATCTACTTGATTGGATTAAGAGACACACAGCTGGTAAAACACAATTTCTGGGCATATGTGTGAGGGTATTTCTGGAAGACACTGAGATAACCCTGACCCAATGTAGATGGGCACAGATATGGTTTTGCTGTGTCCCCACTCAGATCTCATCTTGAATTGTAGTTCTTATAATTCCTACATGTCGTGGGAGGGACCCAGTTGGAGGTGATTGAATCATGGTGGTGGTTACTGCCATGCTGTTCTCATGATAGTGAGTGAGTTCTCATGATCTGATGTTTTTATAAGGAGCTTTTCCCATTTGGCTCAGCACTTCTCCTTGTTGCTGCCATGTGAAGAAGCACGTCTTTGCTTCCCCTTCCACCATGGTTGTGAGGCCCCTCCAGCCATGTGGAACTGTCAGCGCATTAAACCTCTTTGTTCTTTATAAATTGCTCAGACTCGGGTATTTCTTCATAGCAGTGTATAAATGGATGAATACAGGCACCATCCAATTGGTTGAGAACACAGATAGAACGAAAAGGAAGAGGAAAGGGGAATTATCTCCTTCTGAAATGGAAACATCCTTCTTCTCCTGCCCTTGACATCAGAACTTTAGGGTCTCAGGCCTTTGGCCTCAGAATGAGAGTTACACCATTGGCTTCCCTCATTCTGAGTCCTTTTGACCTGGACTGAGCCATGCTACGCTTTCCTAGTTCTCCAACTTGGCGATAGGCTATCGTGGAACTTCTCAGCCTCCATAATTATGTGAACCAATTCCCCTAATGAGTCTTCTCTCATCTATCTATCTACATATATCACATTGATTCTGCCTTTCGGGAGAACCCTGACTAATGTGATTACAATAATACAAAATTTACTAGTTTATACAGAAGACTTGGTTTTTGTCTTTGCCCCATTTTTTATTTGTATTATAACTGTGTTTCTGGAAAATGGAACAAGTTTTTACCTTCTTCATATGAGGGCTAAAGCTTTTTTCTCTCTAATAATTTTGGAGATATGTAAGATTTTCTTTTGTTTTGACATACAATCTTACAGAGGCTGAGAAATAATTTTTTTTTCTGTTTTATTTTTCAGCCCCAGGTGTTTGCTTTTGCAGATTCTTGAGCATGTTGAGAGCCTCCAAGGCATGGAGCAGGGTGCCTAAAGTTTCAGTGATTGTAGGGAGTTGAGAGACTCAAATGGGAAGGGAAAGATCTAAAAGGAGGCAGTTTGGAAGATAAAAATTTTCTCAAAGGAGCCATTAAAGTTCTAAATAATTCTTATTCTTAGTAAAGTCATGCAAACAGGAAAGGAAGTAGAATTAGCTCCATATTGGTGGAACACATAGTCAGCAGAGGTTTGAGAAGGGAGAATTTAGTCAACTGAAAAGTTCCCATGAAAAGAGCAAGATCAAGATCACAGAGACACCATGAAACAAAAAGCCAGGATTAACTTCCAACCCAAGAGGAGAACACAGAGGCCTCAAAACCAAAGCTAGGATAAGAAACTTGTATCCCAAGAGTTACCTTCCAGACAGAGACGCCTGAGATTCCAACCCAGCTTCACAGAGTACTCACTCAAAATGTTACTGAAACTGTAGGCTTTTCAATGACTTAGCCATGCATGCAAAAGGCATTCCTTAAGGTGGTACAGAAGATGGAGCCCCCCTATCCAAAGATAGCCAAGGAGAAAGAAAGACCCCTGTTGGCAGAGCCAGTGGGCAAAGGCAACAGAAAAGGAGACAAGAATCCTAATGGGATGAGATTCTTTCAGATTAAGGATCATACAAACTCCTCAGAATTGGCAGGTTGACAGCCATAAATGGGCTACCAACATTTCTACTCATTGGATTACAAGTTCTTCAGCATCCAAAATGATTAACAAAATGACAATTTCATAAATTTGGAAAGGAGACATTTCTTATTTTTATGGTTTTTTTTGTTTGTTTGTTTGTTTTTTTTTTAGAGTTTCACTCTTGTTACCGAGGCTGGAGTGCAATGGTGCGATCTCGGCTCACTGCAACCTCCACCTTCTGGGTTCAAGCGATTCTCCTGCCTCAGCCTCCCAATTAGCTGGGATTACAGATGCCCACCACCAAGCCTGACTAATTTTTTGTATTTTTAGTAGAGACAGGGTTTCATCATGTTGGCCAGGCTGGTCTCAAACGCCTGACCTCAGGTGATCCACCTGCCTTGGCCTCCCAAAGTGCTGGGATCACAGGCATGAGCCACCACACCCAATGAGAGATTTATTTCCTATAAAGAGTTGCAGCCTGCAGGATTGTCCTTCTCACAGACTGGGAAGCATAGCCTCCAGCCAGAAGCCAGAAACAGATGCTTCAAGGGAGATGTAAAGGAAATAGTAATTTATGCTGAGTGGAATTGGCAAAAACATATATTTAATAAACTCTAGGAGGAGTCATGAATATTTATGAAAGGAGAAATGCATGCTTGTGCAATTGAGTTTCTTGCTTCTTCATGGGTCCCATGTACAAAAGATGGCAGTGTTAGCACGATCCCAGGGTAGAGTTTTCAGCCCTCTGACATTAAAAGGTGAAGCAGAGGACATGAAAACTTGCTCTGTGCATCCTCTGTACACAGGCCAGAACCTCTCCATCATGGGTGGTCTCTTATTAGGCAGGAAAGGAGAGGTTGATATCAGTGGTGGCACCTTTGAAAGGGCTGGTTTCTGTTTAATCCTTAGGGAAGAAAGCCTCATCATGGTTAGCAAACGAGGGGGAATAACGCGGTGTATCTGACCCCCATCATCCCATCCTGGACAAGCTGAGAACTCAGTTTTGAAAGTTACTCTGGGGTTCCGTCAGCCAAGAGTTGGTCTGTTCAGTCAGTTGAGAGCTTAGGATTTCATTTTCATTTACCAATGCTAATGGGAAAGAGTACACTGTCTTCATGGCAGCTGAATTTGCAAGAAACTCCTTGGGTGGAGTTAATGGCAGCTGTATTTTTCTGGGAGCTCTGCTTTAATTGGATAAAGTAAGTTCTGGTAAGATTTCTTCCTTTATCTTCAGTATCTCAAATGTTTTCGTTTAAATAATCTTTATAAGAACTCTTGATGTCTGAGTGGATTCCCACACAGTCATCTACTATAAGATTTTCTGATTCTTTTTTTCGTTTGGTCATTATGAATAGAGCTTCTGTAAATAACTGCATGGTAGCTTTTATTTAGAAATAACATCAAAGTAGTTGTCAAAATACTTAGGAATGTGATTTTTGGATTGTAAGGTGAGAGTTGTTTAGCTTTGGAAAAAACTGCCCAACTTGTAATAGGGGAGGACAAATAATTTTCTGTGTTTTTGGAATTCTTAGATAGGACCCTCTGTAACAAACAACAGATTAAAATGAGAAAAACAGAAAAGTTTTAAAAACATGTATACCTTATTGATAAGACTCTTTAGTGATTTAGTTACCTTTCTCTTCTTGGTGCTGAGAGAGAGAGGTAGCTCTTAAATGGGGATTTCCTTTATAGATGTAAATTTTCCTTACACAAGGGTAACTTCTACTCTGTTTTCAGAACTTCCTTTGTTGGCTTTTTTTTTTTTTCAAAATAATCAGCTTGGAATAATTCTTAAGCCAAAGGGACATATTTTTGGGTGGCATATTCTGGTTTCCTGCCATTATATTTTAGGGTGGCATATTTTGGTCTTATACACAGTGTCCCACCAGCAATGAAAAGAGTTCTTGTTTTTCCTCCAGCAATTTGTCATTTTTTAAAGAGTTTAGCAGTTGTAAGAGGTATAGACCAGCTGTGCTATCTCATTGTGGTTTTCAGTTATGTACTATGTTGAGCATCTTTTGGTATGTTTACTTGCCTTCTGTAGATCATCTTTGGTGAGGTGTTCGTTCAGATCTGTGTGCATTTTTAATTGGGCTGTTTAACTTATTGTTCAGTTTTAAGAATTTTGTATGTATTTTGAATACAAAGTCTTTCTCAGATCTGTATTTTGCAAATATTTTCTTTCAATATGTGACATGTCTTTTTGTTCCCTTCACAAGGTATTTTCCAGAGTATAAACTTTAAATATTTATAAATATTAAGAAATTCACATTGTCATTTCTTCTGGGTATATCAACCTTTTTTGCCATTTGTTAAAATTCATTACCAAACCCAAAGGCACATAGCTTTTCTTCTATAGTTTCTTCTAGAAATTGTATAGTCTTGCATTTTTAGTGTAAGGATGATTTTGAGTGATTATTTGTGTAAGTTGTAAAGTTTTCATCTACATGTATATCATTTGCTATGGTTTCCAATTCATTGTTCCCTCACTATTTTTGGGAAAGACACAGGATAGTGGGCTCTGTTAGAGTAGATAGACAGCTAGACATGAACAGGAGGTTGAGCTCCTGGAAAAGGGAAAGTCTGGGAAGGCTCACCTGGAGGGACCACCAAAAATTCACATATTAGTAGCATCTCTAATGCTGGAGTGGATGGGCACTTGTCAATTGCGGGTAGGAGGGAGAAGAGGTACCTATGCAGAAAGAAACACCCTACAACTCCTCTTAAGATGCCCCAGTCATCATTCACTCTGCAGTAAAAATGTCACAATATTGCTAGCTACATGGTGATAAGGACAAAGGGGACATTCACCCCCAGCGATGGGGCTCCCAGAAGCCAGGAGTGCGGGCCGGGGGTGGCAGCTGGGAGCCCGATCGCGGGGGGTGCCTGCATCCCCAGCGACGGGGCTCCCAGAAGCCAGGGGGGCGGGCCGGGGGTGGCGGCTGGGAGCCCGATCGCGGGGGATACCTGCACCCCTGGCAATGGGGCTCCCAGAAGCCGGGGGGGCCGGCTGGGGGTGGCTGCTGGGAACCTGATCTGGATATTTGGAAGAGTATCACAAGGGGTTGTACAGTGTCTGTGATACTGAGATTAATATCAGTCTCTCGGCCTTGGAATATTGAGAAGGATGAAACAGGGTGAATGTCCACCCTGTGCCACATTGCGAGTAATATCAGCCTGTCCCCTCCATGGATATTAGGAACAATATCCCAGACTGGGTGTACGCCTCCTGCTGTACAGAGTGCAATATCATCCTCTCCCTCCCAGGATAGTAATTACAATATCACTGGGCGGGAGCACACAGCCTGCGAATTATTATCATCCTCTACCCCTCCGCATACTAGGAACACTATCTCAGAAGAGCTGTACCCTCAGTGCCATATTCGGACTAATAGCATAGGCTTCTTCCGGGAATATTAGGAGCAATATTACCGGGTAGCTATCCATTCATTGCTATGTTTGGAGTCATGTGATACTCTACCCCGCTTTATATTCGAATCAGCATCACGTGGTGAGCGTACACCTACTGTGATATTAAAACTAAAATCCGGCCGGGCACGGTGGCTCAAGCCTGTAATCCCAGCACTTTGGGAGGCCGAGACGGGCGGATCACGAGGTCAGGAGATCGAGACCATCCTGGCTAATATGGGGAAACCCCGTCTTTACTAAAAAATACAAAAAAATAGCCGGGCGAGGTGGCGGGCGCCTGTAGTCCCAGCTACTCGGGAGGCTGCTGAGGCAGGACAATGGCGTGAACCCGGGAGGCGGAGCTTGCAGTGAGCTGAGATCCGGCCACTGCACTCCAGCCTGGCCGACAGAGCGAGACTCCATCTCAAAAAAAAAAAAAAAAAAACTAAAATCCTGTTTTCCGTCCCTGGATATTAAGAACAGCATCACAAGTAGGTTTACATTTCCTGTGGAATGAGGAATAATAATATGATTATTAATCATCAATGATCGATTTTAATAATTATCAATGATACTAAAAATTCATAAGATACCATTATTAATTATGGATAATGATTTTCAATAGATGATTATGCCTGCTTTCAATTAATTATTAATATTAATGTCATCAAATAATATTATTAGTTCCTAAAACTAATTATTATTTGATTCCCAGCATCACTGGGTATTGATTTAAGTCACATTAATTGCTAATATCGTTATATTATTATTAATAGTGATATTACTAATAATTATTGTTACAAATCATTAACATTTTAAACCAGTATTAATGTTTACTCTCTTTATTGTGATCATTAATATCAATAATTATTATTAATATTAATATAATTACTAATATTAATGATTAATAGACTTGTTCCTGATATCCACCGGGGAGAGGATGATGTTAATTTCTATATCACAGACGGTGTACACCCCCCTTAATAGTGTTTCGAACTTCTGCTTGGGAGAGGAGGATATGACAATCAGTACCACTGGAAGTAGAAACAACCCTGGGATACTGTTCTGAATATTCAGGGAGGAAAAGGCTGATATGACTCCTAATACAGAGGGGGTTACTCCCTCTGAGTATGTGCACACTGGGGGTGTACAATCGTCTGAGAAGGAGATGAAAATTTTCAGATGGGGAGATGATATTACTCACAATATCAGAAAGAGGCTGTGAGTCCACAAGGCTCCCAGAAGCCAGAGGGGCGGGACGGGGGTGGCAGCTGGGAGCCCGATCAAGGGGGGTGCCTGCACCCCTGAGGATGGGGCTCCCAGAAGCCAGGGGGGCGGGCCGGTGGTGGCGGCTGGGAGCCCGATCGCGGGGGGTGCCTAGGCGATGGGGCTCCCAGAAGCCAGGGGGCCGGGCCGGGGTAGGCGGCTGGGAGCCCGATCTTGGGGGGTGCCTGCACCCCCGGCGATGGGGCTCCCAGAAGCCAGGGCGGCGGGCAGGTGGTGGCAGCTGTGTCGAACCAGTTTTGACCAGAACAAACCAGATCAGACCGGATGGATCCGGTTTTGACCGGATCAAACCGATTTTGACCGGATCAGACTGGATCAAACCGGATCGAACCGGACCAGACCGGATGAAACCGGATCAGACAGGTTCAAACCGGTTTTGACCGGATCAAACCAGATCAGATCAGAACGGATCAAACTGGATGGACCGGTTCCAAATGGTTTTGACCGGATCAAACCTGTTTTGACTGGATGAAACCGGATCAGAACGGAAGAAACCGGTTCAGACCGGATCAAACCGGATGGAACCAGATCAAACCGGCTCAAACTGGTTGAAACCGGATCAATCCGGTTCAGACCGGATGAAACCGGTTAGGCCGGGTCAAACCGGATGGAACCAGATCAAACCAGCTGAAACCGGTTGAAACCGGCTCAAACAGGTTCAAACCAGCTCAAACCGGTTCAAACCGGATCAGACCGGATCAAACCGGATGGAACCGAATCAAACCAGCTCAAACTGGTTCAAACAGGATAAATCCGGTTCAGACGGATGAAACTGGATGGAACCGGATCAAACGGCTCAAACCGGTTCCAACCGGATCAGACCGGATGAAACCGGTTCAGACCGGATCAAACGGGATGGAACCGGATGAAACCAGGTGAAACCGGTTCAGTCCGGATCAAACCGGCTCAAACCGGGTCAAACGGGATCAGACCCGATGAAACCGGTTCAGACCAGATCAAACTAGATGGAACTGGATCAAACCAGCTGAAACCGGTTCAAACCGGATCAAACCGGATGAAACCGGATCATACCGGCTCAAACTGGTTCAAACCGGATCAAACCGGTTCAGACAGGATCAAACCGGATGGAACCGGATCAAACAAGCTGAAACCGGTTCAAACCGGCTGAAACTGGATCAAACCGGCTCAAACCGGTTCAGACCGGATCAACCCGGATGGAACCGGATGAAACTGGCTCAAACTGGTTCAAACTGGATCAAACCGGTTCAGACCGGATCAAACCAGCTGAAACCGGTTGAAACCGGCTGAAACCGGACCAAACCGGCTCAAAACGTTTCAAACCGGATCAGACCGGATGAAACCGGTTCAGACCGGATCAAACCGGATGGAACCGGATCAAACCAGCTGAAACCGGTTCAAACAGGCTGAAACCGGATCAAACCGGCTCAAACCGGTTCAAACCGGATCGAACCGGTTCAGACCAGATCAAACCGGATGGAACCGGATCAAACCAGCTGAAACCGGTTCAAACCGGCTGAAACCGGATCAAACCGGATCAGACCGGATGAAACCGATTCAGACCGGATCAAACCGGATGGAACCGGATGAAACTGGCTCAAACTGGTTCAAACTGGATCAAACCGGTTCACACCGGGTCAAACCGGATGGAACCGGATCAAACCAGTTGAAACCGGTTCAAACCGGCTGAAACTGGATCAAACCGGCTCAAACCGGTTCAGACCGGATCAAACCGGATGGAACCGGATGAAACTGGCTCAAACTGGTTCAAACCGGATCAAACCGGTTCAGACCAGATCAAACCGGATGGAACCGGATCAAACCAGCTGAAACCGGTTCAAACCGGCTGAAACCGGATCAAACCGGCTCAAACCGGTTCAAACCGGATCAGACCGGATGAAACCGGTTCAGACCGGATCAAACCGGATGGAACCGGATCAAACCAGCTGAAACCGGTTCAAACCGGCTGAAACCGGATCAAACCGGCTCAAACCGGTTCAAACTGGATCGAACCGGTTCAGACCGGATCAAACCGGATGGAACCGGTTGAAACCGGCTGAAACCGGTTCAAACCGGCTGAAACCGGATCAAACCGGCTCAAACCGGTTCAAACCGGATCGAACCGGTTCAGACCGGATCAAACCGGATGGAACCGGATGAAACTGGCTCAAACTGGTTCAAACCGGATCAAACCGGTTCAGACCGGATCAAACCGGCTCGAACCGGATCAAACCAGCTGAAACCGGTTCAAACCGGCTGAAACCGGATCAAACCGGCTCAAACCGGTTCAAACCGGATCAGACCGGATGAATCCGGTTCAGACCGGATCAAACCGGATGGAACCGGATCAAACCAGCTGCAACCGGTTCAAACCGGCTGAAACCGGATCAAACCGGCTAAAACCGGTTCAAACTGGATCGAACCGGTTCAGACCGGATCAAACCGGATGGAACCGGATCAAACCAGCTGAAACCGGTTCAAACCGGCTGAAACCGGATCAAACCGGCTCAAACGGTTCAAACCGGATCAGACCGGATGAAACCGGTTCAGACCGGATCAAAACGGATGGAAGCGGATCAAACCAGCTGAAACCGGTTCAAACCGGATTAAACCGGTTCAGACCGGATCAAACCGGAAGGAACCGGATCAAACCAGCTGAAACCGGTTCAAACCGGCTGAAACCGGATCAAACCGGCTGAAACCGGTTCAAACCGGATCAGACCGGATGAAACCGGTTCAGACCGGATCAAACCGGATGGAACCGGATGAAACTGGCTCAAACCGGTTCAGACCGGGTCAAACCGGATGGAACCGGATCAAACAAGCTGAAACCGGTTCAAATCGGCTGAAACCGGATCAAACCGGCTCAAACCGGTTCAAACCGGATCAGACCGGATGAAACCGGTTCAGACCGGATCAAACCGGATGGAAGCGGATCAAACCAGCTGAAACCGGTTCAAACCGGCTGAAACCGGATCAAACCGGCTCAAACCGGTTCAAACCGGATCGAACCGGTTCAGACCGGATCAAACCGGATGGAACCGGATGAAACTGGCTCAAACTGGTTCAAACTGGATCAAACCGGTTCAGACCGGGTCAAACCGGATGGAACCGGAGCAAACCAGCTGAAACCGGTTGAAACCTGCTGAAACCGGATCAAACCGGCTCAAACCGGTTCAAACCGGATCAGACCGGTTCAGACCGGATCAAACCAGATGGAACCGGATCAAACCAGCTGAAACCGGATCAAACCGGATCAGACCGGATGAAACCGGTTCAGACCGGATCAAACCGGATGGAACCGGATGAAACTGGCTCAAACCGGTTCAGACCTGGACAAACCGGATGGAACCGGATCAAACAAGCTGAAACCGGTTCAAACCGGCTGAAACTGGATCAAACCGGCTCAAACCGGTTCAGACCGGGTCAAACCGGATGGAACCGGATCAAACAAGCTGAAACCGGTTCAAATCGGCTGAAACCGGATCAAACCGGCTCAAACCGGTTCAAACCGGATCAGACCGGATGAAACCGGTTCAGACCGGATCAAACCGGATGGAAGCGGATCAAACCAGCTGAAACCGGTTCAAACCGGCTGAAACCGGATCAAACCGGCTCAAACCGGTTCAAACCGGATCAGACCGGATGAAACCGGTTCAGACCGGATCAAACCGGATGGAAGCGGATGAAACTGGCTCAAACTGGTTCAAACTGGATCAAACCGGTTCAGACCGGGTCAAACCGGATGGAACCGGATCAAACCAGTTGAAACCGGTTCAAACCGGCTGAAACTGGATCAAGCCGGCTCAAACCGGTTCAGACCGGGTCAAACCGGATGGAACCGGATCAAACCAGTTGAAACCGGTTCAAACCGGCTGAAACTGGATCAAACCGGCTCAAACCGGTTCAGACCGGATCAATCCGGATGGAACCGGATGAAACTGGCTCAAACTGGTTCAAACTGGATCAAACCGGTTCAGACCGGATCAAACCGGATGGAACCGGATCAAACCAGCTGAAACCGGTTCAAACCGGCTGAAACCGGATCAAACCGGCTCAAACCGGTTCAACCTGGATCGAACCGGTTCAGACCGGATCAAACCGGATGGAACCGGATGAAACTGGCTCAAACTGGTTCAAACCAGATCAAACCGGTTCAGACCGGATCAAACCGGATGGAACCGGATCAAACCAGCTGAAACCGGTTCAAACCGGCTGAAACCGGATCAAACCAGCTGAAACCGGTTCAAACCGGCTGAAACCGGATCAAACCGGCTCAAACCGGTTCAACCTGGATCGAACCGGTTCACACCGGATCAAACCGAATGGAACCGGATGAAACTGGCTCAAACTGGTTCAAACCGGATCAAACCGGTTCAGACCGGATCAAACCGGATGGAAGCGGATCAAACCAGCTGAAACCGGTTCAAACCGGCTGAAACCGGATCAAACCGGCTCAAACCGGTTCAAACCGGATCGAACCGGTTCAGACCGGATCAAACCGGATGGAACCGGATGAAACTGGCTCAAACTGGTTCAAACTGGATCAAACCGGTTCAGACCGGGTCAAACCGGATGGAACCGGATCAAACCAGTTGAAATCGGTTCAAACCGGCTGAAACTGGATCAAACCGGCTCAAACCGGTTCAGACCGGGTCAAACCGGATGGAACCGGATCAAACCAGTTGAAACCGGTTCAAACCGGCTGAAACTGGATCAAACCGGCTCAAACCGGTTCAGACCGGATCAATCCGGATGGAACCGGATGAAACTGGCTCAAACTGGTTCAAACTGTATCAAACCGGTTCAGACCGGATCAAACCGGATGGAACCGGATCAAACCAGCTGAAACCGGTTCAAACCGGCTGAAACCGGATCAAACCGGCTCAAACCGGTTCAACCTGGATCGAACCGGTTCAGACCGGATCAAACCGGATGGAACCGGATGAAACTGGCTCAAACCGGTTCAAACCGGATCAAACCGTTTCAGACCGGATCAAACCGGATGGAACCGGATGAAACTGGCTCAAACTGGTTCAAACTGGATCAAACCGGTTCAGACCGGGTCAAACCGGATGGAACCGGATCAAACCAGTTGAAACCGGTTCAAACCGGCTGAAACTGGATCAAACCGGCTCAAACCGGTTCAGACCGGGTCAAACCGGATGGAACCGGATCAAACCTGTTGAAACCGGTTCAAACCGGCTCAAACTGGATCAAACCGGCTCAAACCGGTTCAGACCGGATCAATCCGGATGGAACCGGATGAAACTGGCTCAAACTGGTTCAAACCGGATCAAACCGGTTCAGACCGGATCAAACCGGATGGAACCGGATCAAACCAGCTGAAACCGGTTCAAACCGGCTGAAACCGGATCAAACCAGCTGAAACCGGTTCAAACCGGCTGAAACCGGATCAAACCGGCTCAAACCGGTTCAACCTGGATCGAACCGGTTCACACCTGATCAAACCGGATGGAACCGGATGAAACTGGCTCAAACTGGTTCAAATCGGATCAAACCGGTTCAGACCGGATCAAACCGGATGGAACCGGATCGAACCGGTTCAAACCGGCTGAAACCGGATCAAACCAGCTGAAACCGGTTCAAACCGGCTGAAACCGGATCAAACCGGATGGAACCGGTTGAAACCGGCTGAAACCGGATCAAACCGGATCAAACCGGTTCAAACCATATCAGACCGGATGAAACCGGTTCAGACCGGATCAAACCGGATGGAACAGGATCAAACCAGCTGAAACCGGTTGAAACCGGCTGAAACCGGTTCAAACCGGATCAGACCCGATGAAACCGGTTCAGACCGGATCAAACCGGATGGAACCGGATGAAACTGGCTCAAACTGGTTCAAACTGGATCAAACCGGTTCAGACCGGGTCAAACCGGATGGAACTGGATGAAACCAGCTGAAACCGGTTCAAACCGGCTGAAACTGGATCAAACCGGCTCAAACCGGTTCAGACCGGATCAAACCGGATGGAACCGGATGAAACTGGCTCAAACTGGTTCAAACTGGATCAAACCGGTTCAGACCGGGTCAAACCGGATGGAACCGGAGCAAACCAGCTGAAACCGGTTGAAACCGGCTGAAACCGGATCAAACCGGCTCAAACCGGTTCAAACCGGATCGAACCGGTTCAGACCGGATCAAACCAGATGGAACCGGATCAAACCATCTGAAACCGGATCAAACCGGATCAGACCGGATGAAACCGGTTCAGACCGGATCAAACCGGATGGAACCGGATGAAACTGGCTCAAACCGGTTCAGACCGGGTCAAACCCGATGGAAGCGGATCAAACAAGCTGAAACCGGTTCAAACCGGCTGAAACTGGATCAAACCGGCTCAAACCGGTTCAGACCGGATCAAACCGGATGGAACCGGATCAAACCAGCTGAAACCGGTTCAAACCGGCTGAAACCGGATCAAACCGGCTCAAACCGGTTCAAACCGGATCAGACCGGATGAAACCGGTTCAGACCGGATCAAACCGGATGGAAGCGGATCAAACCAGCTGAAACCGGTTCAAACCGGCTGAAACCGGATCAAACCGGCTCAAACCGGTTCAACCTGGATCGAACCGGTTCACACCTGATCAAACCGGATGGAACCGGATGAAACTGGCTCAAACTGGTTCAAACCGGATCAAACCGGTTCAGACCGGATCAAACCGGATGGAACCGGATCAAACCAGCTGAAACCGGTTCAAACCGGCTGAAACCGGATCAAACCAGCTGAAACCGGTTCAAACCGGCTGAAACCGGATCAAACCGGCTCAAACCGGTTCAAACCGGATCGAACCGGTTCAGACCGGATCAAACCAGATGGAACCGGATCAAACCAGCTGAAACCGGTTCAAACCGGCTGAAACCGGATCAAACCGGATGGAACCGGTTGAAACCGGCTGAAACCGGATCAAACCGGATCAAACCGGTTCAAACCATATCAGACCGGATGAAACCGGTTCAGACCGGATCAAACCGGATGGAACAGGATCAAACCAGCTGAAACCGGTTGAAACCGGCTGAAACCGGTTCAAACCGGATCAGACCCGATGAAACCGGTTCAGACCGGATCAAACCGGATGGAACCGGATGAAACTGGCTCAAACTGGTTCAAACTGGATCAAACCGGTTCAGACCGGGTCAAACCGGATGGAACTGGATGAAACCAGCTGAAACCGGTTCAAACCGGCTGAAACTGGATCAAACCGGCTCAAACCGGTTCAGACCGGATCAAACCGGATGGAACCGGATGAAACTGGCTCAAACTGGTTCAAACTGGATCAAACCGGTTCAGACCGGGTCAAACCGGATGGAACCGGAGCAAACCAGCTGAAACCGGTTGAAACCGGCTGAAACCGGATCAAACCGGCTCAAACCGGTTCAAACCGGATCGAACCGGTTCAGACCGGATCAAACCAGATGGAACAGGATCAAACCATCTGAAACCGGATCAAACCGGATCAGACCGGATGAAACCGGTTCAGACCGGATCAAACCGGATGGAACCGGATGAAACTGGCTCAAACCGGTTCAGACCGGGTCAAACCCGATGGAACCGGATCAAACAAGCTGAAACCGGTTCAAACCGGCTGAAACTGGATCAAACCGGCTCAAACCGGTTCAGACCGGATCAAACCGGATGGAACCGGATGAAACTGGCTCAAACTGGTTCAAACTGGATCAAACCGGTTCAGAACGGATCAAACCAGCTGAAACCGGTTGAAACCGGCTGAAACCGGACCAAACCGGCTCAAACCCTTTCAAACCGGATCAGACCGGATGAAACCGGTTCAGACCGGATCAAACCGGATGGAACCGGATCAAACCAGCTGAAACCGGTTCAAACCGGCTGAAACCGGATCAAACCGGCTCAAACCGGTTCAAACCGGATCGAACCGGTTCAGACCAGATCAAACCGGATGGAACCGGATCAAATCAGCTGAAACCGGTTCAAACCGGCTGAAACCGGATCAAACCGGATCAGACCGGATGAAACCGGTTCAGACCGGATCAAACCGGATGGAACCGGATGAAACTGGCTCAAACTGGTTCAAACTGGATCAAACCGCTTCAGACCGGGTCAAACCGGATGGAACCGGATCAAACCAGTTGAAACCGGTTCAAACCGGCTGAAACCGGATCAAACCGGCTCAAACCGGTTCAGACCGGATCAAACCGGATGGAACCGGATGAAACTGGCTCAAACGGGTTCAAACTGGATCAAACCGGTTCAGACCGGATCAAACCGGATGGAACCGGAGCAAACCAGCTGAAACCGGTTGAAACTGGCTGAAACCGGATCAAACCGGCTCAAACCGGTTCAAACCGGATCAGACCGGATGAAACCGGTTCAGACCCGATCAAACCGGATGGAACCGGATCAAACCAGCTGAAACCGGTAAAAACGGGCTGAATCCGGATCAAACCGGCTGGAACCGGATGAAACTGGCACAAACTGGTTCAAACCGGATCAAACCGGTTCAGACCGGATCAAACCGGATGGAACCGGATCAAACCAGCTGAAACCGGTTCAAACCGGCTAAAACCGGATCAAACCAGCTGAAACCGGTTCAAACCGGCTGAAACCGGATCAAACCGGCTCAAACCGGTTCAGACCGGATCAAACCGGATGGAACAGGATCAAACCAGCTGAAACCGGTTGAAACCGGCTGAAACCGGATCAAACCGGATCAGACCGGATGAAACCGGTTCAGACCGGATCAAACCGGATGGAACCGGATGAAACTGGCTCAAACTGGTTCAAACTGGATCAAACCGGTTCAGAACGGGTCACACCGGATGGAACTGGATGAAACCAGCTGAAACAGGTTCAAACCGGCTGAAACTGGATGAAACTGGCTCAAACTGGTTCAAACTGGATCAAACCGGTTCAGACCGGGTCAAACCGGTTGGAACCGGATCAAACCAGCTGAAACCGGTTCAAACCGGCTGAAACCGGATCAAACCGGCTCAAACCGGTTCAAACCGGATCGAACCGGTTCAGACCGGATCAAACCGGATGGAACCGGATGAAACTGGCTCAAACTGGTTCAAACCGGATCAAACCAGTTCAGACCGGATCAAACCGGATGGAACCGGATCAAAACAGCTGAAACCGGTTCAAACCGGCTGAAACCGGATCAAACCGGATCAAACCGGTTCAGACCGGATCAAACCGGATGGAACCGGATGAAACTGGCTCAAACTGGTTCAAACTGGATCAAACCGGTTCAGACCGGATCAAACCAGCTGAAACCGGTTGAAACCGGCTGAAACCGGATCAAACCGGCTCAAACCGGTTCAAACCGGATCAGACCGGATGAAATCGGTTCAGAACGGATCAAACCGGATGGAACCGGATCAAACCAGCTGAAACCGGTTCAAACCGGCTGAAACCGGATCAAACCGGCTCAAACCGGTTTAAACTGGATCGAACCGGTTCAGACCGGATCAAACCGGATGGAACCGGATGAAACTGGCTCAAACTGGTTCAAACCGGATCAAACCGGTTCAGACCGGATCAAACCGGATGGAACCGGATCAAACCAGCTGAAACCGGTTCAAACCGGCTGAAACCGGATCAAACCGGCTCAAACCGGTTCAAACCGGATCAGACCGGATGAAACCGGTTCAGACCGGATCAAACCGGATGGAAGCGGATCAAACCACCTGAAACCGGTTCAAACCGGCTGAAACCGGATCAAACCGGCTCAAACCGGTTCAAACCGGATCGAACCGGTTCGGACCGGATCAAACCGGATGGAAGCGGATCAAACCAGCTGAAACCGGTTCAAACCGGCTGAAACCGGATCAAACCGGCTCAAACCGGCTCGAACCGGATCAAACCAGCTGAAACCGGTTCAAACCGGCTGAAACCGGATCAAACCGGCTCAAACCGGTTCAAACCGGATCAGACCGGATGAAACCGGTTCAGACCGGATCAAACCGGATGGAACCGGATGAAACTGGCTCAAACTGGTTCAAACTGGATCAAACCGGTTCAGACCGGATCAAACCGGATGGAACCGGAGCAAACCAGCTGAAACCGGTTGAAACCGGCTGAAACCGGATCAAACCGGCTCAAACCGGTTCAAACCGGATCGAACCGGTTCAGACAGGATCAAACCAGATGGAACCGGATCAAACCAGCTGAAACCGGATCAAACCGGATCAGACCGGATGAAACCGGTTCGGACCGGATCAAACCGGATGGAACCGGATGAAACTGGCTCAAACCGGTTCAGACCGGATCAAACCGGATGGAACCGGATCAAACCAGCTGAAACCGGTTCAAACCGGCTGAAACCGGATCAAACCGGCTCAAACCGGTTCAAACTGGATCAAACCGGTTCAGACCGGGTCAAACCGGATGGAACCGGATGAAACTGGCTCAAACTGGTTCAAACCGGATCAAACCGGTTCAGACCGGATCAAACCGGATGGAACCGGATCAAACCAGCTGAAACCGGTTCGAACCGGCTGAAACCGGATCAAACCGGCTCAAACCGGTTCAAACCGGATCAGACCGGATGAAACCGGTTCAGACCGGATCAAACCGGATGGAAGCGGATCAAACCACCTGAAACCGGTTCAAACCGGCTGAAACCGGATCAAACCGGCTCAAACCGGTTCAAACCGGATTGAACCGGTTCAGACCGGATCAAACCGGATGGAACCGGATCAAACCAGCTGAAACCGGTTCAAACCGGCTGAAACCGGATCAAACCGGCTCAAACCGGCTCGAACTGGATCAAACCAGCTGAAACCGGTTCAAACCGGCTGAAACCAGATCAAACCGGCTCAAACCGGTTCAAACCGGATCAGACCGGATGAAACCGGTTCAGAACGGATCAAACCGGATGGAACCGGATGAAACTGGCTCAAACTGGTTCAAACTGAATCAAACCGGTTCAGACCGGATCAAACCGGATGGAACCGGAGCAAACCAGCTGAAACCGGTGGAAACCGGCTGAAACCGGATCAAACCGGCTCAAACCAGTTCAAACCGGATCGAACCGGTTGAGACCGGATCAAACCAGATGGAAACGGATCAAACCAGCTGAAACCGGATCAAACCGGATCAGACCGGATGAAACCGGTTCAGTCCGGATCAAACCGTATGGAACCGGATGAAACTGGCTCAAACTGGTTCAAACTGGATCAAACCGGTTCAGACCGGGTCAAACCGGATGGAACTGGATGAAACCAGCTGAAACCGGTTCAAACCGGCTGAAACTGGATCAAACCGGCTGAAACCGGTTCAGACCCGATCAAACCGGATGGAACCGGATGAAACTGGCTCAAACTGGTTCAAACTGGATCAAACCGGTTCAGACCGGGTCAAACCGGTTGGAACCGGATCAAACCAGCTGAAATCGGTTCAAACCGGCTGAAACCGGATCAAACCGGCTCAAACCGGTTCAAACCGGATCGAACCGGTTCAGACCGGATCAAACCGGATGGAACCGGATGAAACTGGCTCAAACTGGTTCAAACCGGATCAAACCAGTTCAGACCGGATCAAACCGGCTCGAACCGGATCAGACCGGATGAAACCGGTTCAGACCGGATCAAACAGGATGGAAGCGGATCAAACCAGTTGAAACCGGTTCAAACCGGCTGAAACCGGATCAAACCGGCTCAAACCGGTTCAAACCGGATCGAACCGGTTCGGACCGCATCAAACCGGATGGAACCGGATCAAACCAGCTGAAACCGGTTCAGACCGGCTGAAACCGGATCAAACCGGCTCAAACCGGCTCGAACCGGATCAAACCAGCTGAAACCGGTTCAAACTGGCTGAAACCGGATCAAACCGGCTCAAACCGGTTCAAACCGGATCAGACCGGATGAAACCGGTTCAGACCGGATCAAACCGGATGGAACCGGATGAAACTGGCTCAAACTGGTTCAAACTGGATCAAACCGGTTCAGACCGGATCAAACCGGATGGAACCGGATCAAACCAGCTGAAACCGGTTCAAACCGGCTGAAACCGGATCAAACCGGCTGAAACCGGATCAAACCGGATGGAACCGGCTGAAACCGGCTGAAACCGGATCAAACCGGATCAAACCGGTTCAAACCGGATCAGACCGGATGAAACCGGTTCAGACCGGATCAAACCGGATGGAACAGGATCAAACCAGCTGAAACCGGTTGAAACCGGCTGAAACCGGATCAAACCGGATCAGACCGGATGAAACCGGTTCAGACCGGATCAAACCGGATGGAACCGGATGAAACTGGCTCAAACTGGTTCAAACTGGATCAAACCGGTTCAGACCGGGTCAAACCGGATGGAACTGGATGAAACCAGCTGAAACCGGTTCAAACCGGCTGAAACTGGATCAAACCGGCTCAAACCGGTTCAGACCGGATCAAACCGGATGGAACCGGATGAAACTGGCTCAAACTGGTTCAAACTGGATCAAACCGGTTCAGACCGGGTCAAACCGGATGGAACCGGATCAAACCAGCTGAAACCGGTTCAAACCGGCTGAAACCGGATCAAACCGGCTCAAACCGGCTCGAACCGGATCAAACCAGCTGAAACCGGTTCAAACCGGCTGAAACCGGATCAAACCGTCTCAAACCGGTTCACACCGGATCAGACCGGATGAAACCGGTTCAGACCGGATCAACCCGGATGGAACCAGATGAAACTGGCTCAAACTGGTTTAAACTGGATCAAACCGGTTCAGACCGGATCAAACCGGATGGAACCGGAGCAAACCAGCTGAAACCGGTTCAAACCGGCTGAAACCGGATCAAACCGGCTCAAACCGGTTCACACCGGATCAACCCGGATGGAACCCGATGAAACTGGCTCAAACTGGTTCAAACTGGATCAAACCGGTTCAGACCGGATCAAACCAGCTGAAACCGGTTGAAACCGGCTGAAACCGGACCAAACCGGCTCAAACCGTTTCAAACCGGATCAGACCGGATGAAACCGGTTCAGACCGGATCAAACCGGATGGAACCGGATCAAACCAGCTGAAACCGGTTCAAACCGGCTGAAACCGGATCAAACCGGCTCAAACCGGTTCAAACCGGATCGAACCGGTTCAGACCGGATCAAACCGGATGGAACCGGATCAAATCAGCTGAAACCTGTTCAAACCGGCTGAAACCGGATCAAACCGGATCAGACCGGATGAAACCAGTTCAGACCGGATCAAACCGGATGGAACCGGATGAAACTGGCTCAAACCGATTCAAACTGGATCAAACCGGTTCAGACCGGGTCAAACCGGATGGAACCGGATCCAACCAGCTGAAACCGGTTCAAACTGGCCGAAACTGGATCAAACCGGCTCAAACCGGTTCAGACCGGATCAAACCGAATGGAACCGGATGAAACTGGCTCAAACTGGTTCAAACTGGATCAAACCGGTTCAGAACGGATCAAACCAGCTGAAACCAGTTGAAACTGGCTGAAACCGGATCAAACCGGCTCAAACCGGTTCAAACCGGATCAGACCGGATGAAACCGGTACAGACCCGATCAAACCGGATGGAACCGGATCAAACCAGCTGAAACCGGTTCAAACCGGCTTAAACCGGATCAAACCGGCTCAAACCGGTTCAAACCGGATCGAACCGGTTCAGACCGGATCAAACCGGATGGAACCGGATGAAACTGGCTCAAACTGGTTCAAACCGGATGAAACCGACTCAGACCGGATCAAACCGGATGGAACCGGATCAAACCAGCTGAAACCGGTTCAAACCGGCTGAAACCGGATCAAACCGGATCAAACCGGTTCAGACCGGATCAAACCGGATGGAACCGGATGAAACTGGCTCAAACTGGTTCAAACTGGATCAAACCGGTTCAGAACGGATCAAACCAGCTGAAACCGGTTGAAACTGGCTGAAACCGGATCAAACCGGCTCAAACCGGTTCAAACCGGATCAGACCGGATGAAACCGGTTCAGACCCGATCAAACCGGATGGAACCGGATCAAACCAGCTGAAACCGGTAAAAACGGGCTGAATCCGGATCAAACCGGCTGGAACCGGATGAAACTGGCTCAAACTGGTTCAAACCGGATCAAACCGGTTCAGACCGGATCAAACCGGATGGAACCGGATCAAACCAGCTGAAACCGGTTCAAACCGGCTGAAACCGGATCAAACCGGCTCAAACCGGTTCAAACCGGATCAGACCGGATGAAACCGGTTCAGACCCGATCAAACCGGATGGAACCGGATCAAACCAGCTGAAACCGGTTCAAACCGGATCAGACCGGATGAAACCGGTTCAGACCCGATCAAACCGGATGGAACCGGATCAAACCAGCTGAAACCGGTAAAAACGGGCTGAATCCGGATCAAACCGGCTGGAACCGGATGAAACTGGCTCAAACTGGTTCAAACCGGATCAAACCGGTTCAGACCGGATCAAACCGGATGGAACCGGATCAAACCAGCTGAAACCGGTTCAAACCGGCTGAAACCGGATCAAACCGGCTCAAACCGGTTCAAACCGGATCAGACCGGATGAAACCGGTTCAGACCCGATCAAACCGGATGGAACCGGATCAAACCAGCTGAAACCGGTTCAAACCGGCTTAAACCGGATCAAACCGGCTCAAACCGGTTCAAACCGGATCGAACCGGTTCAGACCGGATCAAACCGGATGGAACCGGATGAAACTGGCTCAAACTGGTTCAAACCGGATCAAACCGACTCAGACCGGATCAAACCGGATGGAACCGGATCAAACCAGCTGAAACCGGTTCAAACCGGCTGAAACCGATCAAACCGGATCAAACCGGTTCAGACCGGATCAAACCGGATGGAACCGGATGAAACTGGCTCAAACTGGTTCAAACTGGATCAAACCGGTTCAGAACGGATCAAACCAGCTGAAACCGGTTGAAACTGGCTGAAACCGGATCAAACCGGCTCAAACCGGTTCAAACCGGATCAGACCGGATGAAACCGGTTCAGACCCGATCAAACCGGATGGAACCGGATCAAACCAGCTGAAACCGGTAAAAACGGGCTGAATCCGGATCAAACCGGCTGGAACCGGATGAAACTGGCTCAAACTGGTTCAAACCGGATCAAACCGGTTCAGACCGGATCAAACCGGATGGAACCGGATCAAACCAGCTGAAACCGGTTCAAACCGGCTGAAACCGGATCAAACCAGCTGAAACCGGTTCAAACCGGCTGAAACCGGATCAAACCGGCTCAAACCGATTCAAACCGGATCGAACCGGTTCAGACCGGATCAAACCAGATGGAACCGGATCAAACCAGCTGAAACCGGTTCAAACCGGCTGAAACCGGATCAAACCGGATGGAACCGGCTCAAACCGGCTGAAACCGGATCAAACCGGATCAAACCGGTTCAAACCGGATCAGACCGGACGAAACCGGTTCAGACCGGATCAAACCGGATGGAACAGGATCAAACCAGCTGAAACCGGTTGAAACCGGCTGAAACCGGATCAAACCGGATCAGACCGGATGAAACCGGTTCAGACCGGATCAAACCGGATGGAACCGGATGAAACTGGCTCAAACTGGTTCAAACTGGATCAAACCGGTTCAGACCGGGTCAAACCGGATGGAACTGGATGAAACCAGCTGAAACCGCTTCAAACCGGCTGAAACTGGATGAAACTGGCTCAAACTGGTTCAAACTGGATCAAACCGGTTCAGACCGTGTCAAACCGGTTGGAACCGGATCAAACCAGCTGAAACCGGTTCAAACCGGCTGAAACCGGATCAAACCGGCTCAAACCGGTTCAAACCGGATCAGACCGGACGAAACCGGTTCAGACCGGATCAAACCGGATGGAACAGGATCAAACCAGCTGAAACCGGTTGAAACCGGCTGAAACCGGATCAAACCGGATCAGACCGGATGAAACCGGTTCAGACCGGATCAAACCGGATGGAACCGGATGAAACTGGCTCAAACTGGTTCAAACTGGATCAAACCGGTTCAGACCGGGTCAAAGCGGTTGGAACCGGATCAAACCAGCTGAAACCAGTTCAAACCGGCTGAAACCGGATCAAACCGGCTCAAACCGGTTCAAACCGGATCGAACCGGTTCAGACCGGATCAAACCGGAGGAACCGGATGAAACTGGCTCAAACTGGTTCAAACCGGATCAAACCAGTTCAGACCGGATCAAACCGGATGGAACCGGATCAAACCAGCTGAAACCGGTTCAAACCGGCTGAAACCGGATCAAACCGGATCAAACCGGTTCAGACCGGATCAAACCGGATGGAACCGGATGAAACTGGCTCAAACTGGTTCAAACTGGATCAAACCGGTTCAGACCGGATCAAACCAGCTGAAACCGGTTCAAACCGGCTGAAACCGGATCAAACCGGCTCAAACCGGTTCAAACCGGATCAGACCGGATGAAACCGGTTCAGACCGGATCAAACCGGATGGAACCGGATCAAACCAGCTGAAACCGGTTCAAACCGGCAGAAACCGGATCAAACCGGCTCAAACCGGTTCAAACTGGATCGAACCGGTTCAGACCGGATCAAACCGGATGGAACCGGATGAAACTGGCTCAAACTGGTTCAAACCGGATCAAACCGGTTCAGACCGGATCAAACCGAATGGAACCGGATCAAACCAGCTGAAACCGGTTCAAACCGGCTGAAACCGGATCAAACCGGCTCAAACCGGTTCAAACCGGATCAGACCGGATGAAACCGGTTCAGACCGGATCAAACAGGATGGAAGCGGATCAAACCAGTTGAAACCGGTTCAAACCGGCTGAAACCGGATCAAACCGGCTCAAACCGGTTCAAACTGGATCAGACCGGATGAAACCGGTTCAGACCGGATCAAACCGGATGGAACCGGATGAAACTGGCTCAAACTGGTTCAAACTGGATCAAACCGGTTCAGACCGGATCAAACCGAATGGAACCGGAGCAAACCAGCTGAAACCGGTTGAAACCGGCTGAAACCGGATAAACCGGCTCAAACCGGTTCAAACCAGATCGAACCGGTTCAGACCGGATCAAACCAGATGGAACCGGATCAAACCAGCTGAAACCGGATCAAACCGGATCAGACCGGATGAAACCGGTTCAGACCGGATCAAACCGGATGGAACCGGATGAAACTGGCTCAAACTGGTTCAAACTGGATCAAACCGGTTCAGACCGGGTCAAACCGGTTGGAACCGGATCAAACCAGCTGAAACCGGTTCAAACCGGCTGAAACCGGATCAAACCGGCTCAAACCGGTTCAAACCGAATCGAACCGGTTCAGACCGGATCAAACCGGATGGAACCGGATGAAACTGGCTCAAACTGGTTCAAACCGGATCAAACCAGTTCAGACCGTATCAAACCGGATGGAACCGGATCAAACCAGCTGAAACCGGTTCAAACCGGCTGAAACCGGATCAAACCGGCTCAAACCGGTTCAGACCGGATCAAACCGGATGGAACCGGATGAAACTGGCTCAAACTGGTTCAAACTGGATCAAACCGGTTCAGACCGGGTCAAACCGGTTGGAACCGGATCAAACCAGCTGAAACCGGTTCAAACCGGCTGAAACCGGATCAAACCGGCTCAAACCGGTTCAAACCGGATCGAACCGGTTCAGACCGGATCAAACCGGATGGAACCGGATGAAACTGGCTCAAACTGGTTCAAACCGGATCAAACCAGTTCAGACCGGATCAAACCGGATGGAACCGGATCAAACCAGCTGAAACCGGTTCAAACCGGCTGAAACCGGATCAAACCGGATCAAACCGGTTCAGACCGGATCAAACCGGATGGAACCGGATGAAACTGGCTCAAACTGGTTCAAACTGGATCAAACCGGTTCAGACCGGATCAAACCAGCTGAAACCGGTTGAAACCGGCTGAAACCGGATCAAACCAGCTCAAACCGGTTCAAACCGGATCAGACCGGATGAAACCGGTTCAGAACGGATCAAACCGGATGGAACCGGATCAAACCAGCTGAAACCGGTTCAAACCGGCTGAAACCGGATCAAACCGGCTCAAACCGGTTCAAACCGGATCAGACCGGATGAAACCGGTTCAGACCGGATCAAACCGGATGGAAGCGGATGAAACTGGCTCAAACTGGTTCAAACTGGATCAAACCGGTTCAGACCGGATCAAACCAGCTGAAACCGGTTGAAACCGGCTGAAACCGGATCAAACCAGCTCAAACCGGTTCAAACCGTATCAGACCGGATGAAACCGGTTCAGAACGGATGAAACCGGATGGAACCGGATCAAACCAGCTGAAACCGGTTCAAACCGGCTGAAACCGGATCAAACCGGCTCAAACCGGTTCAAACCGGATCAGACCGGATGAAACCGGTTCAGACCGGATCAAACCGGATGGAAGCGGATCAAACCAGTTGAAACCGGTTCAAACCGGCTGAAACCGGATCAAACCGGCTCAAACCGGTTCAAACCGAATCGAACCGGTTCGGACCGGATCAAACCGGTTGGAACCGGATCAAACCATCTGAAACCGGTTCAAACCGGCTGAAACCGGATCAAACCGGCTCAAACCGGCTCGAACCGGATCAAACCAGCTGAAACCGGTTCAAACCAGCTGAAACCGGATCAAACCGGATCAGACCGGATGAAACCGGTTCAGACCGGATCAAACCGGATGGAACCGGATAAAACTGGCTCAAACCGGTTCAGACCGGATCAAACCGGATGGAACCGGATCAAACCAGCTGAAACCGGTTCAAACCGGCTGAAACCGGATCAAACCGGCTCAAACCGGTTCAAACTGGATCGAACCGGTTCAGACCGGATCAAACCGGATGGAACCGGATGAAACTGGCTCAAACTGGGTCAAACCGGATCAAACCAGTTCAGACCGGATCAAACCGGATGGAACCGGATCAAACCA